>NW_004797500.1:539552-548191 GCF_000002075.1 Aplysia californica
CCACCCACAACCCCCCACCACCCACCAACAATCACCCACTACCCATCAACCCACCACCCACTACCCATCAACCCACCACCCACTACCCCTTCCCACTCACCAACACCCACCACCCACAAACAACCACCAACCCCTCCCACCACCCACAAACAACCACCAACCCCTCCCACCACCCACCAACAACCACAAACCCTTCCCACCACCCACCACCCACCGGCCAATAAATCATCGCTCCACATAATGAAAGCCGCCACGGTATGACTCCCCAGTCTCTGGAAGAGGCGCCAGGAATCAATACAAGATTACCCCAACTCCCGCCACAATACCGTGGTCCCTGGCCGGGGCTGGTGACGTAAATCTGTCACGGTCAGCTCTCTCGGCTTACCTTACGACCCACCCGGTCGAAGAGTGAAGCACCCCCCAGATGAAAGCTCGCCCGAGCGCTGAAACGGATGGGAGTGGGACTTAGAAGTGGGATATTAAAGGCCTGGAGTTTCTCAGGAGTCTCAGGGAAATCTCTCGTAATACTCCCATAGAAGGAAAGTTCGGATCCATTCTAAAAAAAAGAGCGTGTACTTTTTCCTATACAAGTGATTCTGCTCTATTTTTGGAGACTTTAAATACTTTCTTGTACTTTTAGTGTTTCTGTTTAGTTTTGAAATAACCACGAAACCAATTCTTCAATTTTTGGGCATGAAGAGTTATTGTTATCATCTTTAAGCTTGTTCACTTGTCTTTATTTGCATGAAAAAAGATCCATTTATCTAGAATACAAGTCGAGATATTTGCGAATGAAGGAGGTAGGGTTACCTGTTTTGTGGGGTAAAATTAGTGAGAAAATGGCCTCCAAAGATTAACTATTTCCTAAGCTTAAGAGTCCGTGGTAACAGAACATTTACTTTTTTGTGCTTTTAATCAACGTTTTAAAGAAAAATTCACAGAGAAATTAGTTCTTTAATGGGCATGAAAGGTGTTGAGCCAAAAAACAAAAATTTGATAAAAATTCACAAAACTGTGAAAAAATGCGAGTTTCTTCACCTTGATTATTTTGATGAGAACCTGATTCCACCTTGCTGCCTCACATTTTACTGTCCCAGGCTACAACAACTTTGGAGCGAGGGGGAAGACTAAAGATCCCATGTGTATACAAGACAAGAAACGTTAAATAACGATACATCGAGACGGTATACTTTTCATTGTTGACAGCTTCGAAGCACAATTTAAAAAAAAATTATACTTCTTGGAGATGTTCGGGGATTGAATAAATATTATGAGACCCCGGTCAAAGACTTATACTTATTTTTAAAATAAAATATGTTTTGTCACAACTCAAAATAATAATTTTTATTTCCCGCCTTTAAAAATAGATTTAAATTTGCTGGTGTACCTTGGTTACCCATATTTTAGCTTTTAATTTATTCACAAGATCGGACAAATTATTAATTTTTTTCATGTTCAATAAAGGCCTCTTAATACTTTGAAAAAACAGTTACATAATCACACAAGGCAGTATACACGGAAAGGGGCTGTCTCTGAACAATAAGTTAACACGTCCGAGGTGAAACTTATCTACAGGTTTACTAATGATGGATAAGGCAAGATCATAAAAATCTACCGAGGCACTCAGTCAACATGCCGAAACCAGGTAAAGTTAGACTTTCTGAACCACATTTTATGATGTTGTGCGCTGTTTGTCTCTGGCCTCTTCATAACAGCTTAGCACCTAAATGAAAATTACAGAATATACCTAAATGGATGTACCGATTTTAACGCTTATTTAAAAAAAATATTTTCTTTTAAATTAAAAAAATAAATAGCTCTACATACTCTTGCTGTCTTCAGTGGTTTTTAATGAATTATTCTTTTATCAACATACTCTTGCTGTATTCAGTGGCTTTTAATGAATTATTCTTTTTAAAAACAAAAAAAAAGGGGGGGGGGGGGAGGAATCCGCCTCCGTTTTCGTTTTTCCCAAACTCGGATTTTTCGATGTTGACCACACGCACCTATAGCTGTCTGAAAAAGATCAATGCCGCTCAGGTAGACATTTGCCAGATGTCTTGGACAGCCCAACACTTAAGAGCAGTATAACCTGTTCCAGTTTCACAAAGAGCATCTATCTCCTCAACACTGCTGCTCCGTGGTCTTTTTAAAGCCTTGACATAGTATTTAATATGGAATTATACTAATCCCCCTATCGCTCGGGCAGTGATCAATCCGTCTGTTCAGAACGACTGCACTCCCTATATCTTTCGGTAAAAGCACAGCGAAGAAAAGAAACGTTTAAAAAAAGAAACCGTCGTTAAAAAAGAAAACCAGCGAATACATCAAATAGTTTCTAATTGAACATTTATTGAACATTTAGAACCGTACACCGTGTATGAGAATCTGTTCGGACTATTGCATAGATTTGAATATCCAATAACAAAGAGACATCTTTGTTTGAAAGAAAATCAGTTTAAACCTGAATACGGCTAATGTGTGTCTGATACTAATATCATGTTACGGAAACGATAACAGGTCCTCATTTTTAAAAAATATTTTGAAACATAATAGTTTATTACCATGTGGACACATTTTCTATGTAACCTAGACTTTTCCGGCACCAAATAGGGATAAGGGAAATAGAAAAAAGAAATCAATGTCGTCGTCACAGATTCTACGTCAGTTTTTGCAAAAGTAGATGATATGTGAGGCATCGTGGTGGAATCAGGCTCTCGTCAATTTTTGGACATTTGGAGTTATTGTTATCATCTTAAAGCTTGTTTATTTGTTGTTTTTTTAATGAAAAAGATATTCATTTATCTTAAATACAAGTCGATATATTTTGCGAAAGAAGGAGGTGGGGGTCACTTGTTTTCAGAGGTAAAATTAGTGAGAAAATGGCCGCCAAAGATTAGTTATTTCCTTTTCTTAATAGTCCGTGGTAACTGAAAATTTCCATTTTTTGTGCCTTTAATCAACGTTTTTCTGAAAAATTCACACAGCAATGAGTTCTTTAATGGGCATGACAGGTGTTTTGCTAAAGAACAAAAATTTGATAAAAATTCACAAACCAACAGAAAAAAGCAAGTTTCTTTACTTTGATTATTTTGACGAGAGCCTGATTCCACCACGCTGCCTCACATATAGCACATAGGTATGCGATTCGGTAAGTTTGGAGGGCGGTGGGAATCACCCGGGATGTTACAAGTATGGTGTTATGCTCTCTTTGAACATGCAAGCAGGTGGGCTCTACGAGATTTTAATCGGCTAAAAATGACAAAAATTGACGCTGATTACAAAAAGGTCAATAAACATTGTTTTTAGTTAAATACTGGTGACCAAAGCCTGTTCTACGACACCACTTGCCGCCTGTTTAATTTTAAAAAGTCAGTGAAAACAGCACTTTTACTTGACATTCTGAACGTCTTTTGTTTGTTTGGGGTAAAAAGTAAAATGAGAGGCAACGTGGTGAAATCAGGCTCTTGTCAATTTCTGGCGTTTAGCGTTGTTGGTATCATCTTAAAACGTGTTCACTTGTCTTTATTTAGATGAAAAAAACCTCCATTTACCTTGAATACAAATCGAGATATTTGTGAATGATGGAGGGGGGTCACCTGTTTTCAGAGGTTAAATTAGTAAGAAAATGGCCGCCAAAGATTTGTTATTTCCTTAGCTTAAGAGTTCGTGGTAATTGAAAAAACAAATTTGTGTGCCTTTAATCAACGTTTTAAAGAAAAATCCACACCGAAATGTGTTCCTTAATGGACATGAAAGGTGTTGAGCTAAAAAAAAAATTGATAAAAATTCACAAAACTGCGGAAAAAGCAAGTTTCTTCATTTTGATTATTTTGACGAGAGCCTGATTCCACCACGCTGTGACACAATTGTTCCCGCCTCCGATCCGGACATTGGGCATTGCCTTGTTAGTGAGACAACTTCCTTGGCCTTCGGCATATTATTGTGGTAGGGTGGCAAGTTGTTTTCCACGCCGCCTTTACTTCCCCAACTCGAAGTCAGGTAGCCATCACTGCTGGGTGGGCAGGACTGGGGGAAGAAAATCCGTGTCCGAACAGAGGCTCGAACCCGGACTTTTCACTTCGGAGACGAGCGCACTAACCGCTCCGCTGTGCACCCTCTAGCTTGGGGTATGAAAGGTTATAAAATATTAAGTCTTGAGTGACTTCACAGCTCGACTGCGGAAAAGCAATCGTTTTGATCTTAATGCATTGATCGTTAATTACCACGATGGAAACAACAACAAAACATAGTAGTGCTAAAATTGATATCTGATACCATAATATTATTATTACTAATTTAAATGGATTTGACTGCAAATGTTATGTGCCTACAACTTCAGAAAACGAATCCCATTACAAAGATAAAACCAACAACATCAAAACTTTTAATACCACTGAAATACTAACCCTCATGATTTTTCAACCTACAAACTAATAAAGCACTCATGGAGTCTGTCTGAGCAACATCATTCGGGCCACGCTTAACCCAGTAGATAATACTCGAGTCTATACATTTAACGTTAATTTCATGATTTTTAGCCTCTGCACGTTGTCGGCATTGCGACAGTTCCCCTGAGGCGCTCCAAAATCTATAATTATAATGTCGCTGAGGTTTTCGCCCCAGCCAAAGTCTAATATTGTCTCTAAAAAATTCAAAAGTGGGATGTGAAGAAGCACGTCACAACTTTAGAATCATAAAGGTCTATCTAACATTTTTTGCCGTTTTTGGTTACTTGGACTATGAGATTAAAACTGAAATAAATATTTTAATTACTTGATCAAAATCGCAAGGTTTTTCGTTCGTAGCTATCAAGATATTTAAAGAAATGTATCCGAAAAATCTTGATATGTTGTGAAACTCAAAATGTTTTGCTTTAAATTTCTCAAAACTAGAAACTGAGTTGAAGAAACTTCGTAATTTTGAAGTTGTGACGTATCAGGCAAGACTGTAGTAGTAAATAAACATCAGAATGAAGTAAAAGCATACACGTCTTGATTATAATTATTAAACTCCTTTGCTTACTTCAAAAGAGAAGCAAAACGATGTTTGATTCCTTCAAAACTTCTCAATGGTTATGGTTTACAAGTATACCTTTCTACCAATCAAGAGTAAATAATATCGGAATAATCAAATACCTTTCAGTAACTATACCCCCCCCCCCTTTCGCCTTTCTCCCCCTCCGTGATTGCTGTTACCTCTTGTCTTATGATTTTTCTTCTGATATTCTCCTTCCACCTTACCCACTTGTAACTGCTACAATATGTTTTCTAAGAAAAGCTTGATAACTCTACTTTGCCGGCTAGCTGTTAAAATGCTCTAACACCTAAATCGTGTATTTCATTTTATTACAAGTTGATGATCTGTTGCTTGTGCTCAAAATTTTTTCTGAATCTCAAATTATAAAAATTGAAAAAAAAAAATCACAGAAAAGATACATAAAATAAATAATTAGTTTAGAAGTAGAATGAGATATATTATAATTTCCTCTCACCTGAAAAACATTAGCTTTTAGCGGGCTTAGAACATAATTTGAACAGCTTCCCTGAGGAATGGATGTTATTATTCTGCTCACGGCTCAAACAGGTGTTTTTGATTGCTCCGATATTCTGGGTGGCCCGTTTCATCCAGACTCTCAGATCTCTGAGGAAGAAATAGCTGATCTATCTGCTGTTCAAATTACAGCTTTGCCACAGCGAAAAATAAGATAAAAAGTATGACGATGAAAGAATGGTTACGTTTTCAAAGACATTCAGGAGTGCAAGCATATGTTGGTTGTTTTCATCATTGAAATTGTATCGATTGCCTATCTAGCATGGGAAAACAACAAAATATACATGATCACTTGAACGGTATCATTACACATGGGCATATACGGGACGATTAAAAAAAACAACTTTACAGCTTTTTTTGGGGTTTATATTTAGCACCAAAATAGTTCTAGAATGTTGTAATTCGGAGCAGACGTTATTCATTCAAAAGAAATCTATTTGACATAAAATTCATAAAGTTAAAAACAAAATTTGAAAACGAAAACAGTTTAAAAAAAGAAAACACACATTAACACAAAATACACTAATAAAAAATATTTTAAGGAAAGTCATGAACCATTTGGTTTGCTTTTTTGTCCTTCTTTTTCTGTTGAACATTTAATTTTCCATCACTGTAACATTCAAACAACATTTAACTTCTTTTTAAAAAATTAAAAACTAACATTGCTATCCTAGAATTCTTAGAGCCAGTGCTTCTACGTGTCCTCCTTTGGATTTGAAACATTTTTGACGTGTCGTTCGTGGTGGCAAAACAAAGGACCCGCCAAACTTTAAACACTTAAAATCGCCCACACTGTAAACTTTTTAAAAAAATTACAAAGTGAGTTCTAGATGTGGTAGGGAGTGTTTGAGGTGTCTAATACACAAAATATGTGAAGTTTACACATCGTGAAAGGTGAAAATGGGCTTTGCCACTGTACCAATTAATTCCATTAAGAAATTAATGTTCACGCCTTTTAAGACGACCGGGAAACCATGAACACATTGCCATCCTCTGATCAACGTCAACCTCACGAACATGAAAATGACAATGTCATAGGTGAAGACCTACCTTGAGAAAGTGGACCGTTGAGGCGTAGGAAAGTCCTAGCGGCAGACATTGTCAGCGGACATGCGTCTCATGGAACTCGACCTCTGAATTCTGTATCCTGGTGACTTTTAAAGGGTGCGTTATGTATAGGAATTTTAAATTCTGATTACATATAGATTCAAACTTACGGAACATCTCTACCCATGACGTCAAAGAAAGCTTTGAGGGCACTCAAGCTTTCTTTCCGTACCGTGTGTGATACTTATGAGATTTCGGGAACGATGAGATGAAGGCGATGTAATACTTGATACCAAAAAAAAAAAGCGCTGCACTCTTTACTTAACTTAACTATGGTTTTAGCAGATAAGAGAAACTTGAGACAAACAATATTTGCAAACTTTTGTTGACTTGTTAGTCTGCTGTAGCGTGCAGTACGGCACGATCGCTCCGACTCTTAGTGGCAGGCCTAATGAAAACTGGTGCGTCATGCTACACAAATGGGGACAAGACAAAAAATGGGTTGTTTTCTTTTGATCTATACAGAGATAAACTATTCTGTCGAACTATCTAAAGTGAATGTCAGAAAAATTCAATTTGCCTGCCAAATATTGTCTTCAAATTTGAAGCTCAAAGCGCCAGTGTGAAGGAAAATATTTACAAAACATGTTGTTATGTTGTTTTCTATCTCCCTGTACTTTATGACAGTTCTATACTTTTTTTTTCTTTATTACTTAAAACAACGTTAGTTTTAGATCAGCTCAAGGCCTTCTTGGAAGAGCACTATGAACAAAACAGGAGACAGAGAAAACTGATGGGGCTTACGCAACGAACAAATTCTCCTATACTTGCTGAAAAGTGAAGTTAGACTAAATGGTATTAGACTCAGCGCGCGATTTTAGCCGAGATATCTCAGTACAAGTTGTGCTGTGGCGTGGGGGAAATCAGGCGCTCGTCAATTTTGGGGGCAGATCGGCAGTTTTAAAACACGTTTTGGATGGGGCTCCTGCAGAAGATCAAGACTTAGTGGGAGGAGCAGAAGGCTATGGAGCAGAAGGATATGGAATCATTCATTGCTTGGAACCATCAGCATCTACACACTTCGAGATGTGGTTCCTCAGGGGACTGAGAGCTTATGGGGATGCCCCTTGTGCAGTGATGTCGGTCCTTCACACAAGTAACATTCCACAAGTAACAAATCACGTTTATTTGCCTTGCTTTCTTTTTTCTTTTTAAAGTAGTTAAATACTAATTTATCTTGAAAAGACGTCCAGAGTTTTGCATTTGCAGTGGGTGGGGGTGGGAGGCGCCTAGACTCAGAGAAAATACTAGCAAGAAATGGCAGCCATAGCTTGTGACTTTTAAAGCGGTTAGTGTTCTTGTAAAAATAAACACTTACATTTATTGTGTCTTAGATCGATGTTCATTATTTAAACAAAAATGTATGCACAAATGTGTTTTAAGAGGGTTCTAAAGGTGCTTAGCCTAAAACAAAACAAAACCAAATACCCCAAAGAAAAAGGAAGTCAAAAAACGATAAAAACGGCTATACTTGCGAAGAAATGTCAGGCATTTCATTTTACGAGCCCCTGATTTCACCGCGATGCCCCACAATTACATAATAAGCAGCTTAACTCATTGAGGAAACGCATTCTGGTCATTCCATTCCACAGACAAGATTTGAAAGAGTTCTGAGGCGTCGGTGGCCCAGTGTTTAGTTTCTCAGACTCGCAACCGTAAGGTCGCGGATTTGAATCACATTACAGATCCGACGTTGTGTCCTTGGGAAATCACTTTACACGAATTTTCCTCACTTCATCCAGGTGGGAATTGGTTCCCAGCTATAGACAACGAACTATCTTGTCATTTTGCTAGTGTTTGAATTGAGTGCTTAATCTGCTGCTTGCAATGTATGTTTCCCATGAATCTGAGAATGTTCTGGAGTGTTTTATGGTCTGCTGGGGCTTGGTTTTGAGCTGGGGTATGCGCTATACAAATGCTATTTCTTACTACTACTACTACTACTACTACTACTACTACTACTACTACTACTACTACTA
>NW_004797500.1:548861-550016 GCF_000002075.1 Aplysia californica
ACGCTGCCTCACATGTGCATGTACAAAGGTTAAGATAACCAGTGTCTTCTGCTGTGATCACTGAGACCAAAGCTGACCGAGAGATGCTGCCACTGTTTGAGTATTAAAAAGATTGACATACAGACACAGTTTACTTTTCTTTTTCTTTACTATTAACCGCCGCTGATATAGACAAGGACATGTGGCTACTTGGGGGAGGCTTTGAGCTGCTAAGAGCGAAATGCTCGCAGCTAAAGGAATTTGAAAACAACAGCATCAATAGCCGCCGCTTATACCTATTTGGGTGTCGCAGGAAGAAAGAGACGTCTCTCTGTCACCAGCCACATACAGACAAACAAACGAAAGAAGCTAGATGAGACGGAATGGCCGACAGAGGCACGGACAGACAAGCACATTCACTCTTCCAAGCACACAATTGTGCCTACTCTGTCTCCCAAGAGCGACCAGTATTTCAATCAACCAAATTGCCCCCAATGACTTGCCGTTGCCCCTGGCTTCCCCTAGACCCACACTGTCCAGTCCCCAGATTCGCTGACCGCTTGCTAGATTCACCGACCAGGGGCTAAAATGGCTGCCAAACCCTCCCCCTCTCCCCCTCCCCTAGCAGTCTAGTAAGCTATTGAGGTTATCTGAGTGGGTGGGATTCAATCACTCTCCTTACCTAAGCGGATTAAAACTGGTTTCCTTTGATATTTATGGTTATCAACCCTTCCGCACCCCCCCCCCCCCAACCACTAAAAAGGTCCAAGTATTATTCTATCATTATGCAAAACCTATACGATGTTACTATGAAAATTACGTTAAATGATACAAAACTGACGTGTGTAATATCTATAATTTAGATTGTTTTACTGAAGTCTGTTCTGTAAAGCTTATGTGTATGCTCTATATCAAATGTGCCAATGACCTTAAACACCGAACATCATATTACCTACCTAAGCCTCTCCCCCAACTCCTCGCCCTCCCTTTTCCCAATTTCGTGCTTACATAAACACAATTATACATATTATATAAAATGTACATACATAACATTCATACTCACACACACACACCCACACACACCCCAACACACACATACACACAAACACAAACACACACACATACACATAAACACACACACACACACACACACACACACACACACACACACACACT
>NW_004797500.1:550467-553359 GCF_000002075.1 Aplysia californica
GAGTTATTGATATCATCTTAAAGCTTGTTCATTTGTCTTTATTTGCGTGAAAAAAATATCCATTTATTTTGAATACAAGTCGAGATATTTGCAAAAGAAAGGGGTGGGAGTCACCTTTTTTCAGAGGTAAGATTAGTGAGAAAATGGCCGCCAAAGATTAAATATTTCCTTAGCTTAAGAGTCCGTGGTAACTGAAAATGTACATTTTGTGTGCCTTTAGTCAACGTTTTTAAAAAAAAACAAAAAAACTTACAGAAATGAGTTCTTTCATTGGCATGAAAGGTGTTGAGCCAAAAAAAAAAATTTTAAAAAAAATTCACAAACATAATAATATGGAAAAATGCAAGCTTCTTCACTTTGATTATTTTGACGAGAACCTGATTCCACCACGCCGCCTCACAAATAGACAAACATTCATTTAGGCCTGTCCCGATCACACCGGGATAAAAATAATACAATATCTCAGCAGAGAAACCCATATGTTTAGTTTAACAAACACCTCCCCATTCGGGAATCAAACCCGGGACTACCGCGTGCAACAGCGTGCCACTAACTGCTACACGACATACTACGCCGGTGAATCTGGCCGGAGTAGTATCAGTCTCACTTATAGACATCCCTCGTGATTCATTCAAGCTGAGAAAGATATGACTAATCAGATGGCGCCAATCTCATAGAAATGGGCAAGGGGTAAAAAAAAGACTCATTTCATTGAAACTTAAACTTATCTGTGCGGGTTTTCAAAAGACTGCAGTAGTACAGGTCATAAAGTTTCTTCCCATTCTTCAGCTTTCATACAATCGATTCAAAGAGTACTGTATTAGTTGTTTTTTCTTTTTCAGCTCTTTGGACGAATTCGTACAGCATTATGTCCTTTTGATTCGTATGTGTTAAAGATCTTCTTTAAATTTGACCAAGCAAATTAATACTGTTTTCTTGAGGGGGAGGGTTTGTTTTTGGTTTGTTTTGTTTTGTTTTGCTTGTTGGTTCATTTTTTTGGTCTTTTTAAGTTCCTGCGACCTAACCTGTCCCCCCACCCCCCCAAAAAAAACCATGATCTCTGCCTTTTTTACCCTGTGCACACAATACATTATTGTAATTCCTCATTTCCGAATCTGTTAAGACTTTATTTTAAAAAAAGCCAGTTTGCTTGCCTTGATAATATAAAGTTGACACAAAAGAGGGGTTTTAAAATCCTGTCCCTCCCCCCCCCCTCTCTCTTATACACTTTACACTTCTCCTGTACTGAACTCTACTGGCTGCAGTTATCCCTGGTTGATTTGTATAGTTTTAAAACAATGCTGTACCCCCTCTCCCAAATAAAAAACCCCAAAAAACACCACCACCACTACCACCACCGCCACCAACAACAACAACAAACGAAAAGACAAATCCATGGAAAAACGTAAAATTGATAATAATAAAGATAAAAAAGTATTTGTATAGCGGGTATACCCATTTAAAAGCAATCTCAATGTGCTGTAAAAGAAATTATAGCCCCAGACGACCCTAGATCACCCATTTCGTGAAATATAATCTCTCAATGTCACAATGTTGGATGCGTGACGAGATTCAAACCCGCTACCTTTCGGTGGCAAGTCTAATCGTGCAAAACATATGATAGTGTCTTTAAAAGTGTATGCCGAACAGAGTTGTTAATTCAAATCAACCGGATGTTCTGGGGACATTGACTCTGGTCAAATCGTTCTGAACAGGTCGCGTCAGTTTTCACATCCCAGATTATATTCCTGTACCAAAGACAAGTGTTTTGTTCAAAGTCAGGACGTGGAGGAATCAGGCGCTTGTCAATTTTTGGGGGAATGTGTAATTATTGATGTCATCTGACTCCTCATTCATTTCCCTTGATTTCAATTATTTAAAATATCCATTAGGCTTGAAAAGAAGTCGAGATATTTGCAATTGAAGGGGGTGGGGTAGCCTGGTTTCAGTGGTCAAATTAATGAGAAAATGGCCGAAAGGGTTTGTTAACTTCATTAGCTTAAAAGTCCTTGAAAACTGAAAATGACATATTTTGTGCCTTTAAGCAACGTTTTTCCAGGAAAATTTCCATGGAAATGTGTTTGCAGATGAATATAAAAGGTGTTTAGACAAAAAACAAAATCTCGATAAAAACTGCCAAACTGGTGAAAAATGCCTTTTACATCTATTTCATTTTTTAGGAGTGCCTGATTTCACTAAGATGCGAGTTTATTCGTTGACTGAGATTCATGTGACGAGCGGTTGTCATTTCCGGCTTCGTGGCGCACAAGGGAAATAATCAGGACAACTTAATCATGCACGACCACGATAGTAGAGCGGTGTGTTTGTCACTGAAAGGATTGTCTTAGAAACGTTCTCTTTGTTAACCGGAGATTTTTGTTTAGTATTTTTGTTGTTGTGGTAAGTGTTTTACGGCACTCACAACTGCATAAGGTCATATTATTATGAGCGCGTGGGACACTTTTAAGCATTTTTTTTCAGCTTGGTAGGAATCAATTTTGAATTTTGTTCGGGTGACAGTCGACGCCAACTCTAATCGATTTTGGACCACCAAGATCTTTAACGTTGGCAACTTGCACACAGGAATTCCGAGATTTTTTTCACCCTTATCCGAGAAGACTAAGTATTAGATCTTAACTACCGTAAGATCAAGGGTGTGGTTGAAAGACAGCAGTAAGGGGAGGAGCCAGGAGCAGAAGTAAAAAGGCCGCAGAAAGAGTCAGGAGCTCAGAGGAGGGGGCAATGGGGACTGGGGTGAGGACAGAAAGTGGAGACGAAAGCAGAAGACAGAACTTTATAAGAGAGAAGAAAAGGTGTGAAACGAGGAAATGTTAGAGAAGACATTTTTCCGTCGCTGCCAAGGTTCGAACCCGGGACCTATTAAATGAGATA
>NW_004797500.1:553459-554863 GCF_000002075.1 Aplysia californica
CCACCACAAACACACAAAAAAACAACAAACAAACAGTTTTGCAGTACAGATGTACATATACATTTGGTTTGTGCTGAAATTACAAATGGTACAATTTTTCATTTAGAGTTTTTCTCTTTTTTCTTTTCCGTGTATAATTTTTTTTTTTCATTTTTAAATTCCGTACTGTTGTGTTATTATCCAGTGAAGGCAGGGGGCGGAGGGGTGTTTTGCGTTATGTGTATATTATATGTTTGAGACCAAAACAAACTGTCTGAAAGCCCATTCCATATCAAAAGGCCATCTTATACCAAGCCAAAACCCGAATCTGGTGCCCTGAGAACGCATGCCTCTCCATCAGATGTCAAACAGGAGCGCTCCGACCAGAAGGACTTGCGCTAAATGCATTGTAATCTCCTTGGCATCACATTCGAATGCGCCGTTCTATCCCTTTTGTGGGTGAGTTGATTCCGAGGAACACCGTGCTCACGTGAGACAAACAAAGGCTTAGGCTAGATCTGGACAGAAGCCCAGGGGAAACAGCCCTGACATTTAAAAGCGGGGTTTGATGCTTTCTGTTGAAAAAACAACAACAAACAAGAATGAACAGAAAATCGAGCTGCTGTTTTATTTACGCGTTTTTGTAGTGGATCTAGGAGTTTTTCACGAGTTGTATTATTAAGTAAAAAGAACAACAACAACAACAACAACAACAACAACATGAACAACAACAACAAAGAAACAAAGCCAAGAAGAACCCAAAATAGTGAGGTGTGTGTGTTTGAAGTTTGAAGTATTTGCCACGCTTGTCTGTTAAAGCCAGTTCCGTTTTCAAACACCTGCAGTCGCAATGAAGAGTCTTGTAATAAGCTCTTCAAAAGAAAAGGGTTCTTTTTTTTCTTTTTGCAGTTTCTTTACTTGTTTTATTTTACTTCTTTGGTTTGTTTTTCATTTTATTTTGCTCTCAATACTCTTCTCTTTGCATGTTCTGGTGCTCTTTGTTTTGGCTTTTCTCTGTTAATTAGATCTATTACAAAGGGAATTAATGGTAACTGGGATGGAAAGAGTTATGTTGACCGAACTTGCATGTGTGTAGGATGTATGGCTGGTTTTGAGGGGTAGGGGTAATCAGTTTCAGTTCTCAGATAATCGTTTTTTTATTTTTAAATGTCATTACAGTTACTATACACTTGCAATGCGGTATGTCATGAGTCACAAACAATACTAAACACATACACACCCACCCACCCACACACACACACACACACACACACACACACACACACAAACACACACACGCACACACACACACAAACATACACACATACACACACATACGCACATACTCACACATATACACTCCCGCACTCACGCTCTCTCTCTCACACACACACATACACTCACACACAAACACACATACACACA
>NW_004797500.1:555172-556271 GCF_000002075.1 Aplysia californica
ACACACACACACATACACACACACACACTATCCTTACAACGAGACAGAGAGACGGAAAAAGCTGTCTGAAGTCCCCAAAAACTCCGGCTGTCAATACGATCGTCCGACATCTTCAGAGCACCACCTCTGTGTCACTGAAAGGCGCCCTGTGAGCGCCAGTTTGCGCTTATTAAACACACTCTATTGATTCCTCTAAGCGACTTGGGCGACGTCATCCACTGTAGTTGTCCTTCCAAGAGGTCAGATGGTCTTAACTGTTGAAGGGCGTACTGGACACAGAATGGACACCGATCTTTCCACCACACCAAAGACAGTGTTCTAGTTTAAGTAGAGGTTTTACGGCGCTCCCAACTGCATAAGGTCATATCAGCGCCAAGGGGTGGGTGTCAACAGAGAAGTCCTTACAGGGAATCAGACTCACTCTGATCACCTCTCTAGCTTCAACAGCACAAAGTCTTCCTCAACTATCAAGGCACCCCGGAAATAGCGGGTCACAATAAAAGTGTGACAAACGTACAAAAGCAGTAGAGGAAAATGACGTTGGTAAAGATTAGGAAAGAAAAGGCAGCAGTTTCCTGTTGTAGGTCAGGCACAGTTATGAGCATGACATCGTTGGATCAGCCTATTTACAATTCTATTGTGCATTAGAATGAAAAATGTCCCCCCCCCTCCCCTATGTGAATGGCCTAAAGACACTTCAGTCAGTGACACCGCCCGGGGGGGGGGGGGGAGTAGAAAGACAGTGTTGCAGCGCATTAAAATGTAAATCATTATCATCATCATCATCATTGCCTTTCTTGCCCTGCACCAGGGTAAAGCTATGGACAAACACCTTCCACTTTTCTCTATCCTCGGCTAGCCTATTGATGTTATTCCATGTCTTCCCATTTTTCTGTACATCGATTTCTGTTATTCTTCTCCAGGTCTTCCCCTTGATCTCTTGCCCTGTGGGTTCCAATCCAAAACTTTCTTTGTTATGCAGCCCACTGTCCTTCATTGTTCCTGCTGATGCAGAAGCTCCTCCGTCTCCCAAGATCGAAAAATAAAAAGCTGTGTTTGTCCGTGTTTCTGTAAATTTACTGTTTTATACTGGGTTGGG
>NW_004797500.1:558237-559583 GCF_000002075.1 Aplysia californica
CAAAGGGAGAGAGAGAGAGAGAGAGAGAGAGAGAGAGAGAGAAACATACAGACAGACTGACAAACAGACAGACAGACAGAAACAGACAGACAGAGACACAGACAAGACAGAAGAAGAGAGAAGGCAGTTTTGTCTACATGTTTATGCCTGGTTGTGCTCATGTATACTTGTGTAGTTGATCAAACACGATGTATCAGTAGTCTTGTATTATAGAGGGGAGTAAAAGCTCGCAATCATGACCTTAATACAATGCTTAAGCTGGAATCTAAAGATGGATTCAATGATATAAATGTTTCGCAACGCGGTGGAAGGAGGTGCTTATCAATAGTTAGGCATATATTGAGTTAAGAAACCGTCTTAATGCATTTTCAATTGCCTTTCTTTTCATGAAAAATCACATAATTGTCTTGGATAGAAGTAGAGATATTTGCGACTGAATAAGGTGTGGGTGGCCTATTATCAGTAGAAGACATTTAATGAGAAAATGGCTGCCAAAGTTTTGTAACTTTCAAAGCCAGAGTTCTTGGAAGTTGCCAAAGCGCATTGTTTGCGCCTTTGATCCAATTTTTTTCAGTAAAATCAACAGAAAGACATGATTTTAAGTGGACATTAAAAGTGTTTAGCCAAAAATAACAACAACACCCCCCCAAAAAAAAACCAACCAAACCCCAACAACAGCAACAAACAAACCAACAAAATGAAACAGCTTTTATTTTAAAATCGAAAACACTGCCCAACCGGCTGAAATAAAGTCGTCTCTTTCTTTGATCTCATTATTACACATTATTATTATGTTCTCTCAGTATCCAATATGTTCTCTCAATGTAATTTATTCATGCTGTTCTGTTCTGTAACAATTTTTGACTGTGTGATATCATCATTGTGTACGAGGGAGTGTAAGTTGTGTAGGATTGTCTTCACTCAAGGATGTACTGGAAAGAGAAAGATAGGGAGGGAAAAAAAGGAAGAGACGGAAAGAAAATGAGTCTGAATAAAGATATTATGATTTTGTTTATTTGTTCCTTTCCACTTTGAGAAATTCGTCTCCTGTGGTACGAGTATCGGGAGCAAGAGTTATATGATCGCAGAACATGGGTCAACGGATAATGCCACAGTAATTTGAAGTCAGGGGATATTGTTAAACGTATTTGTATTTTTATTACATGGTTAATGTAGATCTTTTTACGCCCCCATCAACACAATTTAGATCAGTCAACGGTTGGCTCCTAACCTGTCGGGTCAAAACTAGGCTGAGAGCGAGATAGAGACAAACACAAAAACAGGGCTAGGGAGAACCTGTGGGAGGCAGAGAGAGGAGAGAGCGAGAGAGAGAGAGAGAGAGAGAG
>NW_004797500.1:560025-564027 GCF_000002075.1 Aplysia californica
CTGTCTGTCTCTGTCTGTCTCTGTCTCTGTCTCTGTCTGTCTCTCTCTGTCTCTCTGTCTCTCTCTCTCTCTCTCTTTCTCTCTATCTCTCTCTCTCTCTCACTCTCTCTCTCCCTCTCCATGCACACCCTGTTGGTTGGCTCTTCCCAACTACACAGCCACCTTAGTCCTCAACACCGCGTCCATTCAAAGTGACAAGTCGGAAAATGTGTACACCTCACTCACCCAATGCTATTTCCACTATCATCGAACCAAAAGCCAAGAGGCCACAGAAAACAATTGTGAGGCAGCGTGGTGGAATCAGGCTCTCGTCAATTTCTGGGCATGTAGAGTTATTGGTCTCATCTTAAAGCTTGTTTACTTGTCTAAATATGGATGGAAAAAAATATCCATTTATCTTAAATACAATTCGAGATATTTGCGAAAGAAGGAGGTAGGGTTCACATATTTTCAAAGGTAAAATTAGTGAGAAAACGGCCGCCAAAGATTAGTCATTTCGTTAGCTTAAGTGCCGGTGGTAACTTAAAATTTACATTTTTATGCCTTTAAACTTTTCAGAAAAAGCCACACAGAAATGAGTTCTTTAATGGGCATGAAAGGTGTTGAGCCAAAAAACAAAAATTTGATAAAAATTCACTAACCTGTGGAAAAATGCAAGTTTCTTCACTTTGATTATTTTGACGAGATCCTGATTCCACCACGCTGTCTCACAATTGAATGTAGCGCTTGATCTTATGTCGTGTGAATAATGGTTGATTTACACGAGTTCAATCTAGCAAAGTGTTTGAGGTTGTTTTTGTTTGCGCATTGTGAGTGCATCGGTGCAGAAGTTGATGTATAATTTATTATACATTGGGAAGGAAAAGGTGGGGGAGGGTGGGGGGAGGCGGTTGAGGATTGGGGGAAGTGGATGGAGTTGAAGTAGCGCAAGTGTGCACGGAGCATGCTTGCGAACGTTAATGATGCATCTGGAGGAAGAACGAGGAGGGGGAGGTGGCCGGGTGATTGGAGGAAGGGGGTACATGTAGAGTCACACAGTTATGCTTGTACGCACCTTGCAAACTTGGATAAGTTGTTGTGCATTCATCTGGTGGCATTTTTGGAAGGGAGGGGGGAGGGGGCGTTGATTGGAGGAAGGGGAATAGTTATTATATAGCCATGGTTATGTAAGTGTGTACTTTGAAATCTACGGTAAGTTGCTGTGCATTCATCTAAAGAAATTTTGTGGTGATGGGGGTGGTTGCAAGAAGGGGAAAGAGTTATAGAGCCATGGTTGAGTTAGTGCACGGTGCATATGTAAAAAGTAAGTCTAATTGTATAAACATACCTTTTATGTTTCGTTATTAGTCTATTATAAAGCCACAAGCGTGAGGCTCAAATAAGGGCTGTGGTGCAGCGGTTAGGAGCCGCGCCATCTAATGCAAAAGACCAGAGTTTGATTCCCGTCTGGGAAGACATTTTATCGAGCATCCTTTTGTTTGCCTTTGGTTTTTTTATGTGTGGTTTTTTTTTACCTGGATCAGTTGTATCCTTCTCAGCCTGGGCTGGTCCTAACAAAATGTTCAAATCAGCCTCACTTAATGATCTCAGTTGGGTCAATTGGGGCGTAAAAACAGAGCCTACTCAGAACTAAAAACGTGTAATGTAAATGTCATGGATGTGCTAGGGTAGAATACAGCTGCTAAATAAAATAACGATATAAACTATGCTCTTTTAATACAAATGAAGTCGATATCAATCTGTTTAAAGTGTTGTTTAATTTACTGAAAAGACCAAAACAGAAGTAATATATATATATTAGATACCTGTGTGTTATTCACCAACGGACCACTTTTTTATCAGACCTTAATAAACATTCGAAACAATTAATAAAAAGAGTTAGCTTCAACACAAAAATATCCCTATTTGGCAGTGCTGGGATTGGGATACATAACTTGGCTCGACCTTTGTAGAAGAGGTTTTATATGCAGTATACGGATAGGCCGTTCTCCTTTTGAAACTAGGAAACGAGGTTAACACACAGATTTGTACGCATTTGCCAGCTTCCCATTTCTTACTAACACCCTATAAATATTGCGGGAGACAGACGGTGCAAAAACTCGCGGCTCCCCCACCCAAATAGAAATGTATGGAAGAAACAGCAACACCCTGATTTGTATGCATTCGCCATATTCCTATGTCCTGTAAACTGCTAATAAAGAATGATGTAGTCAGACAGTGCATAAAACAAGACAACTCCCCCGCCTATTCCAGTCCACGAGGAACAGAGAGTGGCAGAAAGAGCTATAGCTTTTTATCAGTTGACCTCGGCCGGTCTGACAGGCCAATTTTGGGTTCCCGACTGGTGCAGAATTCTCCGGAGAGATTCGATTACTAACACAAGACAGACTCGTGGCAGAACGGTGGGGCCCCGAAGGGAGAACACTCCTGCTTCATAAAACATGGGACAGTTATTGACACAGGGACAACCTACGCTCCCGTCCATACTTTACTCTCTTTGACCCGATCATCGGAACTGACAACCAATCTATGTGAGAAAGAAGACAAAACAAAAGAAAGACAAAACAAAGCCAAAGCAATATGTACTTTAAAAAGAAAAGGAAATGTTTTAAAGTTTGCTGAGGGAAACTCGGTCAAGAGTTTAAGGCACTGTTTATCAACCTATTGTTAGCCAGCGCTAACTTTTTCAAACTTTAAAAAGCTGAAATACTCACACTGGCCCCTAGCGGGCACTAAAATGATATCTCTTAGTAACTGAATGACCCCTCACTGTCCACCAACATGACCTAATCGCTCGTCAGTGGACAATATCGCCAGGAAGACAAGGTTTCTGGTTTTGAAAATTGCGTCAGAGATCCAGCTGTTCGACCCCCTCCCCCCGCCCCTCCACCTCTTTAAAAAAGAACAACCAAACAAAAAAAAACAACAACAACAAGAACAAAAGACAAAGAAATAAACAAGCAAGTAGAACTTTCCGTCTCTCACGTCATTATATTATTTATTTTCAGAGAGTAGAAAATGGAGAAATGCGGACCCGTCATTTCGTAAGCCTTTCAGATGGGATGGATAACGCTGGGCGTCGGACTTATTGCTTCTCTGCATGTCTTCAGAAAAACTGATATCATTTAATGTCTTTACAAAAAAAAAATTAAATAAAAAAAGAAACTGAAGTTACATTCCCTTTCAGAGGGGGGAATGCACAACCATAAACTGGCATTTAAAATCTAGCCTAGAAAAAACACAAAAACATACACGTTTATCATTAAAAGATTGAATCTTAATGTTTTCGCACCCATTGACACAACTGAGATCAATTTAATTAAGAGGTGAGCTTCAACACTGCCTGTCAGGGTCAGCCCGGGCTGAATGGAATACAACGTCCCAGCAGAAAGTCTAAGATACTCGATAAAAATTTCTTCTCACACAGTAATTGGTCACTTTTAAGCACAAGGGGGCTATCCCGAAAAATGCTGTTTTGAGAAAATCGTAGATAAAGATTTTGCCACTGAATCAATTTCTTTAAAATGCAAGGAGAGTTTTCTCTATAAACAAACAAATATAAACACAAATGAAACCAAACTTCTCCTATAGGTGGGGCAATTCCCATTTTTTTGTGTAGATCAAGATTTCTCGAAACTCCAGAAATCTGGATTAGCCCACTTGTCCTTCAAAGTGACCAATTGAACTAGGATCTTGGATACTCTGCGCCCAACAGCGAGGAGCGCAGTAAAAAGACGTGTCATCATCTCTGACTCAAAAGTTGACGTGTGTTATCCCGTCACAACAAGATACAAATCAGCACGAGAGACATCATTTCACGGTGAAGTGTGGGATGTCAGTATACGGCAAAGCGGAGTCCTATGACAGAGAGAGAGAGAGAGAGAGAGAGAGAGAGAGAGAGAGAGAGAGAGAGAGAGAGAAATAAAGAGAGAGATAGGGAGAAAGAGAGAGAGGGTGAGAGAGAAACTGAGAGAAAGAAAGAGAGAGAGAGAGAGAGAGAGA
>NW_004797500.1:566108-567573 GCF_000002075.1 Aplysia californica
ACGGGAATACTACTCAGGTCACCTACGTATGACGGCAAAACGTTGGGTTTTTTTTTTTCCTTTTTCGTAAGTGTTTTACGGCCGTCGCAAATGCGTAAGGTCATATGAGCTTTCGGGGCACAATAATCTTTTTTTCAGTTTGGTAGGGCATTTTGAATTTTACCTATTATTGACCAACAAGTGATCTTTAAAGTGCGCAACTTGCACTCGCGCCCTCCGAGATTTTTCGCCCTTGTCCGAGGAGGCTAGGTGTAGATCTTTCTGACCAGAAGATCAGGGGTGTTGCTGAAAGACAGCAGTAAGAAAGAGCCAAGGAGTTGCAGTAGAAAGGCTACAGCAAGAGTCAGGAGCTTAGAGGAGGGGGCAAAGAAGGTGAAGGGGTTGGGGGCAGAAAGAGGACACGACAGCAAATGACAGAACATTGCTAGACAAGAGAAAAGTAGTTGAAAGGAGACAATTTTAGAGAAGAAAGCTTTTCGGTCGCTACCCAGATTCGAACCCGGGACCTTTGAATGAGAGGCCAACACCTTAACCTCTAGGCCACGAGAGACCCTGGTAAAACGTTTAACCGAAGCTAAGCCTATACTTAGGAGCCCCTGGGTGACAGATCCATAAGAAGAGTTACAATTACAGAGGGCAGTAAGTCATGATAGGGGGCTTTTCAAACTATAAAGGTTAATGTTGAAGCCAAGACAGAAACCCACAGGCTGCACACATCCACAAGTAGAAGTGAAGCTTGTAAATGCTCAAAAGGTTGCTAAGTTTTTTCTGCCAAAATTTTGGTCTCATTCACAATTATAGTAGAAGCCACAAGACATTCTAATTCATATTTCCCTCTATTTCAATTTAGGAATGCTACTCTATTATCTAAGAAGAGGTATTGGTTATCATCAGACAATGACGGACGATTTTTAAAAAAAAGTTAACTCCTAGTGATGTTTCCCTGCGGTTTTACGTCGCCATAATTTTCATTAACTTTTGGGTGGCATCAGGCTAAAATCATGCGCTCGTCAAGAAAACGTAATCGAAGGAACTTTTTCGCCCTTAGGGCGATGAAAATAAATCAGTTTCTAATGAGTTTTGTTGTTGTTGTTATTTTTGTATTTATGTTTGTTGCTTATTTTTACCTTACATGATCATTTGATAATCTTTACTAAAACGTTGATAAAAGGCACACAAAATGCAAATCTGCGGGCAGTTTCTTTCCAATAATACCCAAGCTTTGGAAGTCATCCATGTTTGACAGCCATTTTTTTCGCTTATTTTTCTCTGACAACAGACCAGATAACCGTAATGATGATAATTATAGTAATTAATAGTTATAAAATATCGCCGTCATAGTAATGTATGTATTATATACAGCGCACACCCATGCGCTAAAGAGTGCTCTATACGCTTTACAACTATTATTTTCACAATACATGTTTAGTTACACAACTCTCAAAAACATTCTCGGCATACAATA
>NW_004797500.1:567673-571751 GCF_000002075.1 Aplysia californica
AAGCAGCAACGAAAGCTTTCAACTGTGTGGATAATTTATAACTGGTCATCAACCCCATTGTTTCAGTTTTCATGGAATGACCCAAAGACGTGGGTGGGTTTCGATCTTCACAAGAGAGAGAGAGAGAGAGAGAGAGAGAGAGAGAGAGAGAGAGAGAGAGAGAGAGAGAGAGAGAGAAACAGAGAGAGAGAGACAGTCAGAGAGAGAGAGAGATACAGACACACACACACACACAGAGAGAGAGAGAGAGAGAGAGAGAGAGAGAGAGAGAGAGAGAGAGAGAGATGGAGAGAGAGAGATGGAGCGAACCTGAAACCAAGCCGCGCGAATCTATAAAGACGCTGGCCACCCACTCCTTTCCGGAATATCAAATGTTGTCCTTTCAGGCATATCCTCAATGTCTCTGTTTCTTCCCTTGTGTCGTCGAGTGTACTTTTCTCGCAGAAAAGTTTGTTCGCAGTTTTGAAACAAACAACCGACAAACCGTACGAATGCTGTTTTTTTATTTTGTTATTCTGTTCTTTTTTGGTTGTTGTCTAATCCAAAAGGGTATAAGCGTCGGATTAAAGTAAGGATAAAAGTAAGTTGTTTAATCGTTGGGTTTTAATGTACCCATAACATATATACATTAAAGCTACATTTCTAAATGTAACATAGGAAAGCTATGATACTGCCCCTAAAAACACCAAAAACGCCTGCAAATAATACTCCCTACGGAAAGCATAATTATTAACAGCAATACAACGCAGATGAATTCCAAAGATTAGACACCAAGGAAATATAAGACGAAGCCGCCAGTTAATATCCATGCCCAGAACTAAGACAGGACTTATTCAACAAATGGACCCACGATGAGACAGCTCACACCCTCAAGAGAAAAAGAGAAAAATGATAAATATGAGGCAGCGTGGTGGAATCAGGCTCTCGTCAATTTTTGGGCATGTAGAGTTATTGGTATCATCTTAAAGCTTGTTCGCTTGTCTTTATTTGGATGAAAAAATATCCATTTGTCTAGAATACAAGTCGAGATATTTGCGAGGAAGGAGGTGGGGGGGTCACCTGTTTTCAGAGGTAAAATTAGTGAGAAAGTGGCTGCCAAAGATTAGTTATTTCTTAGTTTAAGAGTCCGTGGTAACTGAAAATGTACATTTTTTGTGCCTTTTATCAACGTTTTTCAGAAAAATCCACACGGAAATTAGTTCTTTAATTGGCATGACAGGTGTTGAGCCAAAAAAAAAAAATTTATAAAAATTCACAAACCTGAGGAAAAATTTAGTAATGTCTTGGGGGGAGGGGGGGGGATTTGGGCAGACAGGGGCAGTCTCTTTCTTGTATTTTCTAAAATCTCATTCTTATCAAGACCTTAAGATCAACAACACGACCTGGAGAGAGGACCCCTATGCATGTCTCGGCGATGCGGGGCAGGGTGACATCTTCTTCACTCGTGTATCAGGGAAGAGATTTTCTTGTCAATGGGAGAAAAATCCCCTCAAACGCCAGCTCATCAATTCCATGAAGAGGAAGTGCGAGGTGTCTCCCTTGCCGGACCACAATTTCCTCTCTCCTCAGGAAACCATCCTGTTCTTAATGAGCGATTTTTCCCAAATTCCACACGCTAGGTGGCGTTTGTAACAGAAGACGGTTTTTAAAATAAAAAGACAGAAGACGTTTAAAAACAGAGGTAAAAAAGCATTGCATTAGGCTATGAACAAATAAACAATTCATCTCCTTCGAACCGGTTTTCATTTCCAGGGTAAACAACATCGCTTATCCGCACAGCTCTATCTCCGGGCTACAGAAAAGGCCCCATTCAGAAAGGGGCAGAGTTCTAGACAACAACCATTAGTTTCCATCTGGTTTAAGTCGAAAGGACGCTTCGTTTCAGCTTTCCGCCCGTGTGGACACAGATAAGGCAATTGTGAACACAATCCTCTGTCAGGCGTAAAGGTTCTGAGGAAATGAATTAAAGATGAAAAAACAACATCGCCAAATATAGATGAGATAAAATGAAATAAGAGTAGAAAGATATTTTTTTTAAAACATGAATTACCGGTAGAGTGATGTATGATAAGATAAGATGCACTCGAGGCAAGAAATTACGCAGATATTTAAAAAGTTGAAAGCAGGGGTCGCACAACAAGAAATCAAACAACGATCCAAGCGCAGAGAAGGAGAGAGTGAGCGAGAGAGAGAGAGAGAGAGAGAGAGAGAGAGAGAGAGAGAGAGAGAGAGAGACGAGAAAGAGAGAGAATGAAAGAGAGAGGAAAAGAGAGAGAAAGAGATATAAAAAGAGTGAGAGAGACAGACCGACAAAGAGGGAGAAAACAGAGAGAGAGAGAGAAAGAAAGAGAGAGAGAGAGAGAGAGAGAGAGAGAGAGAGAGAGAGAGAGAGAGAGAGAGAGAGAGAGGTAGAAGACGTGAGTGATGGGAAAGAAGGGGACAGACAGACAGTCACACAGAATACAGACAGACAGAAAGATAGAATGATGGCAGACAGATAGACAGACAGACAGACAGACAGACAGACAGACAGACAGACAGACAGACAGACAGACAGAAAGAAGAAATCTAAGGCGTCACATGACAAAGCTCTGCCTCCGGGGGCCAATGTTGAGAAAACAACAACAACAAAACATAAAATCAGAACCGAAATAGAAAGCACGACTGACGCAAACACTCCTCCCGTACAAAGCAACACTTGGTCAATGTTCTCCTCAATTTGATAAGCAAGCCCGGGAGTATTCGGAAACTGCACCGAGGCCCTTCATTACGCATTCTTGTCACATTTTCAAGGCAAATTACTTATGCTTTTACGCAAGTGACCGCGAGTCTCAGGCGAATTACTCCATTATTCAGGGCCGCTAGAACGAGTTCTCACACGTTCTCGCTGCTTCCCATCTCGTGAGTTGCGTGGTGATGTATGGCCGGTGCCTTTCCGTTCTCCTGACGTGGCCTTCTTTGATCTAATATTGCTGTGACTTGAAATAGTTTTGAACGAACTCCATTTCGAGTTGTAGGCAATACAGGGGGTGGGCTATTTATAAGCTTTCTGGCAGAGATAGTATTCTTCTTCTTCTTCTTATTATTATTATCATTAATATTATTATTATTATTATTATTATTATTATTATTATTATTATTATTATTATTATAATTATTATTATTATAATAATAATTATTATTATACAAGCAGTATGGTCCTCAATGTTTCGTTTTCTGTCAGTATTCTGGCTGCACACTTTATATTATTTAGATCTTCCACGCCTCCCATGTTTTTCCTTTTTCCAATCACCCGAAAAACAATTTCCTCAACAACAACAAAAAAGAAGCAAAAAGTAACAAGAGAAGCAAGCAAAAACAAAATAAAAAGGAAACAACAACAAAAAACCAACTCCAAGATGACTGCAAAACGAATCCAACCAAAATAAATTACAGCCTGTATTATCAAGGTGTTTATTTAGAGGAACTTTCCCCTGGATATCTGAAGCCTAAATCGGTAGGCTCTATGCATGCACTTTCCGTTAGTTGAGTTTCAAGAATACAAATAAACCGCGTTAAGATACAAAGCTGATAAAACCAAAATAACCATCTTTGAATTACCCATTGCCCCACGCAACAATTGCTTTCTACCTGATGTTATATTAATGGATACAGGTAGAGTTTAACAGGTGCCAGTAAAACCTGCTACGCTGGGTTTGAAAAGTCTGTTTGTTTACAATATAAACCCGATCACCTCTGTGCAGTGAAGGTATCGTTTCCAGAGAGAAAACCAAAATACAGGGTTTAAGAAGAAGAAGAAGAAGAAGAAGAAGAAGAAGAAGAAGAAGAAGAAGAAGAAGAAGAAGAAGAAGAAGAAGAAGAAGAAGAAGAAGAAGAAGAAGAAGAAGAAGAAGAAGAAGAAGAAGAAGAAGAAGAAGAAGAAGAAGAAGAAGAAGAAGAAGAAGAAGAAGAAGAAGAAGAAGAAGAAGAAGAAGAAGAAGAAGAAGAAGAAGAAGAAGAAGAAGAAGACGAAGAAGAAGACGAAGAAGAAGAAGAAGAAGAAGAAGAAGAAGAAGAAGAAGAAGAAGAAGAAGAAGAA
>NW_004797500.1:572292-578288 GCF_000002075.1 Aplysia californica
CACTCTGTCTCCCTCTCTTTCTCTCTTGTTCTCTCTCTCCCTCTCTTTCTCTCTCTCTCTCTCTCTCTTTCTCTCTCTCTCTTTCTCTCATTCTCTCTCTCGTCTCTCTCTCCTCATTACAATTGTGCCCATTCGACTTCACGATTAAACATTCAGGATTATTTTCCTCAATTTACAGCTATTCGAATCGTGGCTGAGCCATTCGAATTTCGTGTGATATTTACGAGTAATGGATGTTCGTCTAGTTTTTCTCAACTTGTAATTATTATTACCTCTAACATTTTCGAGGTAAACACAACGGTGCTTTGTACTTGATGAGTGTGAGATAGAGAGGTCGGGGAAGACAACAAGAGTAGGCCCTGCACATTAGGGAATTAGAATCTCTACCATAGTTTTACAAAGTTCTCTCAGACTTTTTTGGCCGTTTTGACTTCTTAAGACCATAGAGTAAAAAATAAACTAAGTTATATCTTCTCTCTCAAAATCAAAAGATTTAGCGGAGTCCCTATCGAGATATTCAAAGAATTGCATTCGAAAAACCTTGACATCATGCGCCGTTCGTCCATAGAGCACGGTCGTGCAGTGCCGCCCTATTACGAAAAGGTCGTCGCTGGCACCTTAATTGCCATTTCTGTGTCAAAAGCGTCGTAAAACATCTAATATGCCATGCCAAAGTCCACACGCTTTAGCTAAACATAATAGGATGTTCAACAGTTGTAACATGACCTATAAATCGCTCTTTGGGATAACCCAAACGATGACAACACTCGTAGAAAGTTTGGCGGTACATTAATATTAATGAGACGGCACATCTCAAATGTGCACCCACGAATCATAGCCCACAGTAGGCAGTCTAAAAATAAACGCGATAGACTACACCTTGTTCTATGTTAAAATTATGTGAATCCCCGGAGCAATTCAGCAGAGTGCTTAAGCTAATTGTGATTGATTCGTTGTCTTGCCACTATTTTAAGTGACTCTGCGACCGTGAGCCTGAGGGAGGTGAACGTGACATACTTAAGTCACCGTCCTGCGTCCTGTGAGTTGTGCCTTTGAATAGTTAAGTAGTGGAGTGGTGAAATGTATTACTTGAGTGTTCAGTTCCAATGCAGAATGAAGAAACTATGTTTAGCTAACAAACAGATTTAGTTCTAGAAATCAATGCAACAATCCATTTAGTATGACCTTGACTATCTTCAAATTGCTATAGTTTAATTGTGCACGCCCACTTTTTAGCCCCACGAGCCGCCCGTGCTTGAAATGCTTTGGAAATCAAAATTTTCATCGTCAAATTTATGAATACTAGATACTGAACAGAACAAACTGTTAGGGTAGCATGTTCCGGATGAATTTGTGGAAAAACAAGTTCTCAACGACGATATTCGAAGAGCACCTCGCGCTTCGAGGCGCCGATACAGTTTCGTTTCCTTCAAATCGCAGAGCATTACACCTCATTAGCTGGCATTTCCCCGAGGACTGTTATCTTTCACAGACAGTTGCCAAAGCTCTTGTTGAAATACTTTTGTCTACTGGCTAGAAACTTGAATTTGATTCCTCTGTGGCCCCGTTAAGGGTCTGCACGTCCCAGCTTATGTAAGCCGGTGCCCGAGTACAGAATGCGCTGAATGTGGATTTGAAACTTGTTCTTGAGTCGAGATCAGCACCTGCCGAATCTTTTTTTTTTATGTATCTCACAACTAGCTGTCTCTCGCTAAGAAAACTAGTGTCGTTCATCGTAATGGCTTTGCACCATGTTACCAACATAAAGAACAAAACATGACCTTTACCCCTGAGTCATCGATAGTTTTGACTGGAATTCCGCCTCCTCCCCTCTCCCACATCCCCATTTAGCCTACATTCTCGAGACAAATTGGTTTCGAATTCGGGACTTGGTTAGATATCGGGAAAGGTCGGAAGAGAGTAACATTTGTGAGGCAGCGTGGTGGAATCAGGCTCTCGTCAAAAAAATCAAAGTGAAGAAACTTGCATTTTGTCCTCAGGTTTGGGAATTTTTTTAAAAAATTGTTTTTTGGCTCAACACCTTTTTTATGCCCATTAAAGAACTAACTTCTGTATGGAATTCGTGTGGATTTTTCTGAAAAACGTTGATTAAAGGCACAAAAAATGTAAATTTTTAGTTACCACGGACTCTTAAGCTAAGGAAATAACTAATCTTTGGCGCCATTTTCTCACTAATGTTGCCTCTGAAAACAGGTGACCCCCTCCTCATTCATTCACAAACATCTCGACTTGTATTCAAGATAAATGGCTACTTTTTCACCCAAATAAAGACAAATGAACACGCTTTAATCTGATACAAGTAACTCTACATGCCCAAAAATTGACGAGAGCCTGATTCCATCACGCTGCCTCACATTTTTCTCCACCTCCTTGCACTTAGATTCAGTGGTGGGTTCAAAGAAACAACAGATTTGGAAGAACATGCTTGGACGGGCGGTCTAGAACTTGGGCCTAGATCTATTTTTCTAAAAGTTGTGATGTTGACACAATGTTTGTTTGTGGGGTTTTTTATTGTTGTTTTTTGTGGTTGTGGGGGCGTGTGGGCGGAGGGGGGGGGGGTCTTTCTTTTGTAAACGGACAGGATGAAAGACATTATACAACCTCTATTGAGCTTTTGATATTATGGGTTTTCTGAGTTGTTGAATCTGACACCTTTGTAGCTAGAGTACTGTCGTGTTGTCTCATCTATCATACTGAAATGTTTTCCAGTCATCTGGGTCTGATCTGTATACGTGCAGAAAATATCTTGGAGATGTCTGATAATTCCACGACCTGTTTGTCCGAGTTTTCTTCTGTTAAATTATTCTAATCATCGTTTTACAGCACCAGCATCTGTCGCACGAAGAAAACACTGAGTTCGATTCCAGAGTTGAGAGACGTTTTATTGAGTATCCTGGTCTTTTTGTTCTGATTGTGTATCTCTCTTTTAAGCCGGGTTGACCCAGACAGGGAGTGTCGAAGCCCGCCTCCTATATGGCCTGAAATACGACCTATTCTTACGTCCCTCTTCCCTTGCGATATCTCTGTATTGTAAAGGGTCACTGAACAATGTGATCACTAGTTAAAGACAACCACTATTTGTGAGGCAGCGTGGTGGAATCAGGCTCTCGTCAAAATAATGAAAATGAAGAAATTTGCATTTTCCCGCAGGTTTGTGAATTTTTATCAAATTTTTGTTTTTTGGCTCAACACCTTTCATGCCAATTAAAGAACTCATTTCCGTCTGGATTTTTCTGGAAAACGTAGATTAAAGGCACAAAAAATGTAAATTTTCAGTTACCACGGACTCTTAAGCTAAGGAAATAACTAATCTTTGGTGGCCATTTTCTCACTAATTTTACCTCTGAAAACAGGTGACCCCCACCCCCTTCTTTGGCAAATATCTCGACTTGTATTCAAGATAATTGATATTGTTAAAATCCTAATAAAGACAAGTGAACAAGCTTTAAGATGATACCAATAACTCTACAGGCCCAAAAATTGACGAGAGTCTGATTCTACCACGCTGCCTCACATTTTCTTCGGAAATGGGTTGTTATCAAGTGCATGGACAATTTCGATTCTTTATCAAAAGGACAGGGTAATGCAAAGCAACATTAGTCCTTCCATAGTGCTAAACTATGCAAATAATGATGTGACATAGATGACGGTATGTTAAACCGACGAGGTACAGTACAACCGTAAGAGGCTTAAGAATGAAGTGGGCGTTGCTGAGGGAAGCGGGGGAGGGGGGAAGGTAAAAGGGATGCGGTTGTCGTAAAAGGAATTTGATAAAGGTGGAGGAAGGATGGAGAGGGAGGGGGAGTGTAGGTTGGGGTCTGTGTGTGGGAGGTGGGGGGAGGGTCGTTGGGGGGAGGCCGCCCAAGTGGGAGATAGACTTTAACAAAACAAATTCAAGAGGGAGGCTAATCTCTTCCACTTTGCCGTTCCGATTAGAATGCACCAAGAGATACCCCCCTGAGACTTAACTCCTAGCAATAAACTATTCTTTTTTTCTTCTTTTCTCTCCAGCCATGATCATCTCCCTCTCTACACCTCTCGCTTTTTTTTCTTTTTCTTTCTTTTTTTTCTTTTTTTTTTCTTTCCCTCCTGACGAAGTAACGACTGTCCATTACCACTTTCCTCACCCCCGCACTCACGCAAACGTCGATGTACCCAGTCTCCGCTTCCTTCATTTTCCCGTGTTTGTTTTAGATTGGGCTCTCGAGGCCCCCGCCCGGCCCCGCTCACAATAATCCCACAATGCATCACGGGACAGCAAGCGTCTCACTGAGATCTCTGTGGAGAAGGCGTTACTGGGCTGAGTTGACAACTACACGACTCGTCGAATCGGATTTGACCAGAATATAAAATTTAGGAAACCAACCCCCCCCCCCAAAAAAAAAAAAATATATATAAAAAATGGATTTTTAAACCATAAGTTTGATAGAGTCTGTCAAATATCGCCCGCAAGCTGTTCATATTATATTGGTCAATACCCAGAAAACACACTATTCAAGAAAAGAGAAAAAAATTATTTCATTCTTTTAACAAAATAGTGCCTGCTTTATATGGAGGACGTAAGGGAAGAACAGGAAATCTCAATGTTTGATGATATTTTAAGTTTTTAAAGTGGGTTGGAAAGAATTTACTCAACTCTTCTATACCATCTAATCCTGGTGAGTTGCCCAATAGCAGGTTTGAAAAATGACCTTTACTATTGGAAACCACGGATTGTCATTCAATTCATATTTTCATTTTTGATTTTACCAAAATGTCCAACAGTGACACACAGTGATTTTCCGTTGTACCTTTTATATCTTTCGTTGCACCTTTCATCATTTAACATTTCTGGAGCACACGTAACCAGTACTGCAGCCAAAAGACCGCAATAATAAAATAAAACGAAACTTTGGACTTCTCACTTCTCAAATTTTCCGTTGAGTCGTTCGCGTAGTCATTTCCTCGTCGTTTTCATAATATTTCTCGAAACATGTCTTACGTTTTTCAAACACATTCTGACAGGAGCAGCGATCAATGAGTTTAACATATGCCAGGTGCTTCATAAATAATTTTTGGTGAAAAATAAATCTTTCTGTGCTATGCTTTTTGCAATATACTTCACCTATGCCAAAACATTTCTATTGAATTTTTCCTAGAGCGCCACCTTGCTAAAATTCTGAAGTGCGTGGAAGTATCAACCTCATTAAAAAAAGAAGAAAAACACTTTCAAAACATAAACACACACACACACACACACACACACACACACACACACACACACACACACACACACACACACACATACACACACACACAAACAAACAAAGCAAAAACTAAATTAAATGGTTTTGTATCCTATAAAGTTACATGAAATGACATCACTTCTTAAACATCAATCTAGAGCGACTGATCAAATTCTGCAAATTCGGACAAGCGTATACCCACTTTTACGCGACTGACCCGCATTTCTTCTTTCATGGTCTAGAGTTGTCCTCTCGGGGAGACCAAAGAGATGTGGAATTGATCGTGCTGTGTCGGCCATGGGTAATTCTGGGAGGCTCTTCCCATGATGGTGACGATTAAAAACACAAGGAATCGAAGGACTGACGATATACGTGAGTGGTGGTGATTACGATGTGCAAGTCTGGGGGTTTTTGGACGTAATGGAGATGCGTCGCACCATTCATGAACAGGGAGTTTGCGTGCAGGATAAACAATGACTGGGGATCAGAGCAGAAACAACGAGGGAGGTATAGACAGTCTGTTTGGACCTCATGCCCCCCTCCCTCTATCCTTATACCCCCTGAAATAATTACAACAACACTACAAGCCCCCCTCCCCCTCTCCCCCCAAACACACAGACATACACATACACTCAAAATCGCAGACAAGCACAAATACAAACACACAGACACAAACGCACACACACAAACACACTAGATAAAGACAAAACACACACACGTAATCACACACACATAACACACACACACACA
>NW_004797500.1:578542-579778 GCF_000002075.1 Aplysia californica
ATATACACACAAGCACACACACACACACGTAAACATTCCAGTATCACGATCCGGTACTATACAGCTCTGGGCGTTTTACAATAGCTTCATAATATTATTTTGAGCCCAAAAAATAATATGTGAATGAACATGATACATACTCTCCTTTCATTGACGCTAAAGTACAGGCAGACATTCATACTATCACTGCACAGTCGACGATGGTCTGCTTATCTCATTTTGAGCATAAAAGTACCATAAGTGTGAAGTACCGTGGGGAACTTAGGCGCTCGTCAAAATAGCGAAATTCGACAGTCTTTTTTCAGCCACTTAGGTATTTTTTTTTTTATCGAATTTTTGTGTTTTTTGGCTCAATCCATTTCATGTCCATACAATAACATAATATTTGCATGTGAAATTTTACTGAAAATCATTTATTAATGGCACAAAATACTATTATGTCATTTTTTCAGTTTTTAAAGTACCCTTTAGCTCTTGGAATTACCATCTCTTTGCAGCCATTTTCTTGCTTATTTCACCACTGAAACCAGGCGACCCTACCTCCTTCAATTGCAAATATCTTGACTTTTATTTAAGACAGATGGGTGTTTTTTCCGTTGAAAAAAATCAAGTAAATAAGCTTTCAGATGATACAAATAACGCCATATGTGAGGCACCGTGGTGGAATCAGGCTCTCGTCAAAATAATCAAAGTTAAGAAACTTGCATTTTCCCGCAGGTTTCTGAATTTTTATCAATTTTTATTTTATTTTGTTTTGGCTCAGCACCTTTCATTCCCATTAAAGAACTCCTTTTCGTGTGGATTTTTCTTAAAAACGTTGATTAAAGGCACAAAAAATGTAAATTTTCAGTTACCTCGGACTCCTGAGCTAAGGAGGTAACTAATCTTTGGCGGCAATTTTCTCACTTATTTAACCTCTGAAAGCAGGTGACCCCCACCTCCTTCATTGGCAAATATCTCGACTTGCTTTCAAGATAAATTAATATGTTTTTCATCCAAATAAATAAAGACAAGAGAACTAGCTTTAAGATGATATCAATAACTCTACATGCCCCAAAATTGACGAGGGCTGATTCCACCACGCTGCCTCACATAATATGTCAAAGAAAATTGACGAGAGCCTGATTTCACTGTGTCGTGACTCAAATAAGAAGGACAAACTATCAAAATGATATCTCATGAAGTATGGAGTAAGAATAAATAAGAAATTTGCATCCGACCCGTATCCCTCAAAAG
>NW_004797500.1:579878-581274 GCF_000002075.1 Aplysia californica
GGGGGGGGGATGTAATGTTAACCTACCATTTATGGAAAAAACACCAATCGTGTATTATGTACTTGAAGAGGTTGTTGGGACTTTTGGGAGTAGGTAGAACTTTCTCAAATTAAGTGTAGTTGATGATTCTATCATGGTCGTCGTTCTATTTGGATACTATTCTGGCGGTTTGGGTTCAGGGCGGTGATATTTGGGAGGCATCTGGAACTCTTTCCTCAGTGAACAGACATTTCTAAACAGCTTATCTAGACATAATCAATTCGTATCCAACATCTTAACCTTTTCTTATATCAATTTGTTAAAAAATTATGAATGAGCCGAATCTAAAGAGGATAGGTATTTTAAAAAATTGAAATAAAACACTAACGTACATAGAAGTGAATAATACAGAACAGACAAACATCTCTAGCAACAACATTGCCATTTTATATTTTAAAAAACGAAAAAAAACAACGAAAAGAGAAAATAATCAGCGGGAAGAATTTAAACAAATTCATTGACCAGTCTCTATCTTTTATTCATCGCTCGGCTTTGATAGCCCGCGATTGTCGTTTGTTTCGTTAAGTTTACTTTATTGTTGCTCTGTCAATAGTTTTTTTAGAAACGCAAACCTCCTCCTACCCGTGGCCGCTCCCGTCATGAAGCAAATCCCGCAGGTAATCAAAATTAACCAAGGACATATCGAGAATTCTGTGGAGTATCGTAAACAAACTATGTGCGATGTATCCCTGACACAGTCCCTTGTTTCCCATGAAATTGGAGCACTCTCCTGAGACGTTTACTGTTACAAATTTGGGCCACCCTTTATGGTCATCTGGGACTTGGGATCATAACGAGAAATTGGGCTTTCCTTGGTGTTCTTGTCTAGTCAGGGGATGTGTTTCCAGCAGTCAACGGAGTAGAGCTGGGCGAAGAATCGATTTCGGAACCGATTCCCACGATTAGTGCTGCGGACGAAAAAAAGTTCCGACTCTTTTTTATATAAACGAGCGGTTACCGGTTACTTTGAATTAAAATCTTTTTTTAAAAAGAGAATTTATTTTTGAAAAAAAAAAAAAAGCTCCTGCTTCGAAGTGTTCTTAAATCAAGGTGATCCTAAATCCTGAAGATGTTCGGAGCCAACCAAATAACCACCAGAAGAAATCACATAATTAGAAAGTAAGTAGTTGGGTTCGGAGTCGATTCCTACGATTCCTAACTTTCAATAATCCGGAACCGAGCCGCCCAGAACTACAACGGAAGGTCCCCGAGGAGACAACAGCTGAAAGACTGTCAGTGCTTCGTGTCTTTCTGGGTCGGGTGGAAGATATCGCACTTTTACCGGGGATTTTTGTGGTGTATTTTAGAGAGAGCGAAATGGAGAGATAGATAGATAGATAGAGAGAGAGAGAGAGAG
>NW_004797500.1:581756-584256 GCF_000002075.1 Aplysia californica
AGAGAGAGAGAGAGAGAGAGAGAGAGAGAGAGAGAGAGAGAGAAATTGCAGCAATCACAGAGGGCAGTATGTCGTGAATAAGAAATTATTAAGAAACCGTGCTTCCCTGTTGCACTCAGAGGCCTGAGTTCGATTCCTTTTGGGGAGGAGGGAGGAGATAATTGTCATCCAGTATCTCCATCTTTCTGCCTGAGCGCCGTATCCTCCTCAGACCTTACATACAGGGCCAAAGTCCGCCTCCTGATTGATCTAAATTTGCTTTGATGAGGGTGTAAAACACGTGTAATTAAGGGACTTTTTGTTGCAAAGTGATTACTAATTATGAAACTGGCTGCGATCGGGTGCAATATCATTACTGGTAACTAAATTTATAGAGGAAAAAGAAAAAAAAAACAAAACAAAACAAGCAAACAAACACCATCCGGCAAAATATGACATAATATAGTGTAGATTACTGGACGACACGGCTAATTTCTGAAATACTCTGGTCTGTAGTGTTACTGTAAGTGCTTTTGAAGTAAGTTTGCCAGTACTAAGGGTTGCCTTATGATAAATAGGATTTTGTGTGGGTGTTTTCACCTTCCTATCGACATAATTGTTGCAATCATTTAGCTTGTGGGCTTCCCAGCAAAAAGAACGAATTACTCGATACAGTTTCTCCCCACACAGAAATCGAACTTAGGCTACAGACTTTCTAGGGTGGGGCTCTCGTGGCCTAGAGGTTAAGGCGTTGGCCTCTCATTCAAAGGTCCCGGGTTCGAATCCGGGTAGCGACCGAAAAATTTTCTTCTCTAAAATTGTCTCCTTTCACACCCTTTCCTGCTCTCTAGCAATGTTCTGTTGTCTGCTTTCATTTCCACTTTCTGCCCCCACTCTCTCACCTCCTTTGCCCTCTCCTCGGGGCTCCTGACTCTTTCTGCAGCCTTTCTACTGTTACTCCTTGGCTCCTCCTTACTGCTGTCTTTCTGCAGCACCCCTGATCTTCTGGTAGGACAGATTTACACTTAGCCTTCTCGGACAAGGGCGAAAAATCTCGGAGGGCCCGTGTGCAAGTTGCGCACGTTAAAGATCCCTTGGTGGTCTAACATCGATAAGAGTAGGCTTCGGCCGCCACCCGGGCAAAATTCAAAATTTCCTACCAACTGAAAATATTAGGTGTGTCCCGCTCATATGACCTTATGCAGTTGCGAGCGCCGTAAAACACTTTACAAAAACAAAAAACAAAAAGACTTTCTAGTAATATAGTACATGTAAATAACTTGTCTCAGGATTGTGGATTTTTAAATTTAAAAGACCTATCCGTGTGCTCTGTAACAAACAAACAAACAAAAAAACAACCCTCAGAGGGCCATTTTACCATCATCCAGTAAAAGAAAAACTATAGTAAAAACAAACAAGATCTACCATCCACCACTCCTGTAAGGTGATGCCGGTGGTGGGTGGGCGCCACTGTAAAATGCAAAATACCGGTGGTGGGTGGACGTCACTGTAAAATGCAAAATACCGGTGGTGGGTGGACGCCACTGTAAAATGCAAAATACCGGTGGTGGGTGGACGTCACTGTAAAATGCAAATACTTGCCGTCCCCTCAGTTATTTTGTTTCTTTAGTTTTCCTTTTTTTGTTTTGGTAGCCTACTATAATATGACCATCTGTGTATCTATGTGCTTCTACAAATACAAATTTTCAAACAAACAACCATCTTTCAAAGTAAAAAAAAAATGAGTAAAACCGAAAATCTACTCTAACCCCCCTACTACTACTACTACTACTACCACTACTACTACTACTACTACCACTACTACTACTACTACTACTACTACTACTACTACTACTACTACTACTACTACATTTTGTACTTCTACAGTAGTGCAGCGACAACAACTGCTTCTTCAACTACAGCGTGTATTGGTGTAGTCTATTCCATGCCAATGTTGCACTATAGAGTCTATCAAAGCTTGCAATGGCTCCTTACCCACACTTTGACTCACTTGTTCTTGTTTCTAGATAGAGATAGATAGATAGATAGATAGATAGATAGATAGATAGATAGATAGATAGATAGATAGGTAGATAGTTTGTTTTGTTTGTTTAGTATAGGGTTTTACGGCGCTCGCAACTGCATAAGGTCATATGAGCGCCCGGGACACACCTAATACATTTTCGTGGGTAGGAAATTTTGAATTTTGCCCGGATGGCGGCCGAAGCCTACTCTTATCGATTTTAGACCACCAAGGGATCTTTAACGTGCGCAACTTGCACACGGGCCCTCCGAGATTTTTCGCTCTTGTCCGAGAAGGCTAGGTGTAGATCTTTCCTACCAGAAGATCAAGGGTGTGGCAGAAAGACAGCAGTTAGGAGGAGCCAAGGAGTAGCAGTAGAAAGGCTGCAGAAAGAGTCAGGAGCCCAGAGGAGGGGGCAAAGAAGGTGTGGGGGTGGGGGCAGAAAGTGGAAATGAAAGCAGACAATAGAACATTGTTAGAGATCAGGAAAGGATGTGA
>NW_004797500.1:585526-596663 GCF_000002075.1 Aplysia californica
GGGGTCACTTGGTGCAGCAGTGTTTGGGAGGGGGAGTTATGTCACTGAAAAAAATATGTTGGATTTTAATCTGTCGAGAAAAATACATTTTGTGAAGAAACAGAGCTTGATTTTACCTATACTACTTGCATACCCTACATTTTAACTCAGCTTAATTAAGTTTGAACCTGAATCATACGGAGGCATGCTTTAACCAGAGAGTTTACAGTAATAAATAGAGAGCTGACACTTCCCCCGGATGCGCGTATCTGGGTCACCGGCTTATCGAGGAGAAACGAGCAGTAAACAAAACTAACTGCGCCCATTGTTCAAGGCATTTTCGTTGATCGCAGACAAGTATTGCCTCTGTTAGCACGAAGTGCCAATTGCTTTCTGCTATAAACTGCACCAATTCCAGAAACAAAAATCCGAACCTGAGTTTCTGTAAACATTCTCTGCGTTAACATTGTCTGTCAGGGCCACCCTGGGCTGAGAAGGATACAACATCCGAGCATGGGGACTGAGAAACTTTATTTAAACAGTTTTCCCACTGAAAAATTGAACTCAGGTCTCCATGCCCGCGACAGCGAAGTAAATAATCGATACACCACAGACACTAGTCACTAACTATAGTTTTATAGAAGCAAATCAAATTAAAACAAGCCAAGGCCATCAGAACCCCCCTCCCCCGGGAAAATAGGTTAAGTCGTAATAGGATTAATGCGACTTAGCCTTCATTGTTTCTCCTGACCCCTTCAATCACTATTGAAAATATCGATTCAGTGACAGAGCAAGTTTTTAAAGTGGGCCAAGAAACGGGTGCTCTCGTCTTAAGAAATCTAAGGAAAAACTAAAGATTTGAATTGTCATGATGACTGAAATCCAACACATTGGACTCAAATTTATTAAAACCCAGTAATTTTGAAAAGTATATAATACTTTTACTCTATTGTGTTTATAGGTTTAATGCTCCAGAATAACATTCACAAGTGACTGCAATCGTGTACAGAAGCCTACATTATCAGTATAAGGGTCAGAATCCATCACACTGATCAGATCAAAGAGCCACTTTCCATTACTCATCTGATAAACCTTGCAAACACGAAAACTTGATATTTTGCCACTTACATCACTGCCTCGGTTCACTTGATGGATTATGAGAACGGCGCCTGAGAACTGATCTAATGTGTGAGGCAGCGTGGTGGAATCAGGCTCTCGTCAAAATAATCAAAGTGAAGAAACCTGCATTTTTCCGCAGGTTTGTGAATTTTTATCAATTTTTTGTTTTTTGGCTCAACTTCGTTCAGGCCCATTAAAGAACTCATTTATGTGTGGATTTTTCATATAAAACGTTGATTAAAGGCACAAAAAATGTAAACTTTCAGTTACAACGGGCTCTTAAGCTAAGGTTATAACTAATCTTTGGAGGCCATTTTCCCACAAATTTTATCTATAAAAACAGGTGACCTCCACCTCCTTCATTCGCAAATATCTCGACTTGTATTCAAGATAAATGGATACTTTTTCATCTAAATAAAGACAAGTGAACAAGCTTTAAGATGATATCAATAACTCTTCATGTCTAAAAATTGACGAGAGCCTGATTCCACCACGCTGCCTCACAATGTATCCTTGGGTAAACGTCCTCTTCATCTGACGCCGTAGGCAGTATGTAACATACACGGAGCTGTGTTGAACAACAAGCGACTGACGCCCGGTAATCTCTACCTCAGAATTACAAAGTGCTATCTGACATTTTGTGCTGTTTTGAGTCACTAAGACCATGGAATCAGAAATCAAATGCTCTATCTGCTTTATCAAAATCGTAAGATTATTCTGAGTCATTATCAAGATATTTGAGGAATTACATTCGAAAAGGCTAGACGTAATAATGTGAAACTTTAAAACTTTGACGCCAGATTTCACAAAATTAGGTACTGAGCAGATAGAACGTTGTAATTCTAGTCTAGGGTAGCGTAATGTTTAGGTAACCACTGGAGTCAGGGTAATGCTGAGGACACGAGCACCGGAGATATTGATGGAAGCAAGCAGACTTCTGAGCCTGTGGACTGTAAGAGAGCAATAAACTGACCCGCGAGGAATGAAAATGTGACAACACCGTGCTCCAGGGGTTAATGGGAAAATCCTCTGTCACTCCTACCGTCTTTCCTTTCTCGATGTCTCCTCCGTTTCCTCGCTTCTTCGTTCCTTCCTTCCTGCCTTCCTCCTCCATTTGGGGTAATGTTTTTCTCTTTTTTTTCCTTCACCCATCTTACGACAATCTTCAAGCGTGATAAATCTTTCGCGCAGTAGGAGCCATTGATGAAGACCTGGAGAACAAGCCCTGAAGAGACCATTATACATCTTACAAAACGTCGTTGTGAATGGGGTTGGAGGATATAAAAAAGACATTACCCATTGTGTGGAACTTGAACTGAAATGATATATGGGAATGAACTGGCAGGCCAGGAGAGTTATAGGGGAAAAGTGCTACCCTTGTCTTGTCGAAGATACAACAAGCTTACAGGTTATAATAAGATCCAGACTTTACAATTTGGAGCTTGTTGAGAATGTGACACAATTTGTGACATACAGATTTGTTTTGTTTGGCACTCTATTACAGATTGTAGACGCCCTCAAGGGCGACATTTTTGTTTAATGACATACCCACTTGTTTTGATTTATGAGGTTAAACATTCCCAGGTGTTCAGAAAAAAGAGACAGGCTAACCTGATTGTGTATCTATTAATCTAAGGGTTATGGGGAACAGTTTATCGGAGAAAAAAATATCACTCTCACCTCTCTGCCCCCCACCATCTCTCCCCCTCCCACACCCACATACCTTCCCTCCACCCCCTCCCCCCTCCACCCCCCCCCCCTCCTCTCAACTCAATCTCCAGTCACATTAGTAGCCGGTAGGATCACAAATGCTGCTTTTTGTTTAACATCTTTCTTGTGAATGGAACACGTCATTGCGTTCAAATGGACACTAAAGTAACCCAAATTCCAAAAGACATTAGGACTTGAAAGGGACAGTTGATGTGAGCTTAGAAGCAGGAGAATTTGCCAGAGATACCCCATGCATTACTTTACATTCGGTGTAGCTTGAATGGGCTTGGTTGGCTGTTTCTGTTTAGATTTTGTTCTTCTTTCTTTTTTTTTTTTTTGCAAACGATTGTGTTATAAAAAGACAACTGCTGATTTAAACAAAAAAACTTATTACTTTTTTATTTTTTTATAACTACACAAGCTCTGAATGTCGGGGTTTGAGCGCTAATGGATATGCGAGGAAGCGTGGTGAAATCCGGCTCTGGTCAAAATAATCAAAATGAAGAAACTTGCATTTTTCCGAAGATTAGTGAATTTTTATAGAATGATTTTTTTTAGCTCAACACCTGTCAAGCCCATTAAAGAACTCATTTCTGAGTGAATTTTTCTTGAAAACGTTTTAAAGGCTCACAAAAATGTAAATTTTTAGTTACCACGGACTTTTAAGCTAAGGAAATAACTTATCTTTGGCGGCCATTTTCTCTCTAATTTTAACTCTGAAAACAGGTGATCCCCACCTCCTTCTTTAGCAAATATCTCTACTTGTTTTCAAGGTAAATTGATATTTTTTCATCCAAATAAAAACAAATAAACACGCTTTAAGATGATACCAATAACTCTACATACCCAAAAATTGACGAGAGCCTGATTCCACCTCGCTGCCTCACATATGTTAGGTTTCACAGTACTTGTAGCATAGATGCGTACTTGAGGCTCTGTCTTTTGTTTTTGTTTATTTTCATTCAGATTTTTTTTTCAAGAATTCGCCTTCCAGCTTCGTGCCAATATTCTCTTTATAAATACAGCAAAATATTTAAGTTCCAAGTAGCGACCGATAGTGAGCACATTTTAGACGACAGAAAAAAACAGAAATAATATCGTTTACATAATAAACACTATGCAAACCTTTAAGGAAAACTGGACATACTGTTTATTCAACATCAAGTTAAATGAGCCGAACTATTATAATACCAGGGAAATATGGGGCATCGGGAACGGCAATGTTAAGATTTTCAGGGCACATGTCATAATATAATAAAATAATTTGAGAAGAATTAGTCATGTCCCTGCTCTGAGTCTCTGAGTCACTCCTTCAGCTCAGTTGTATCTTGCTGGACTACGGTTGCAGCGGATGACCCTGGTTTGAATCCTAGATTGAGCTTTTTTTACGCCTGGTCATTTTGTGGAGTTTCCAAGATTATTAATACCTTTTGGCTCCGTCTTATCGAAAACTGACGATACATTGGGACGTCCTGCCTCCTGATTAAGCCAACCGATTTGATAAATGCTTCAAGCCCATACTCATAAATAAATATTCTTTATTTACTCGAACTAAGTCCAGGCTTTGAGCTGCATATGTACAGCACAATGATATTATTTTTTTCATTTTCAAAACAAAAATCTAATTACAAACCAACTGCATTGAATTGTGAACCAGACATGTGTCTTTTATATTAGTTATGATCACAATAATTGTTATCAATTTCTCTATTTCCAGAGTTCGAAGATTTCAGATAAAGTGAATTTTGTCATGGGGGATATTATTTCAACTGCATGAGTTATTGGGAAGCATCTGCACAGGAACAAAATGATATACAGTTATTGGAATAACACTACATTAATCTGTTTATTGGGAAATTGACTTGCTCCCTCTTAGTTGAAGAGGACCCACCGGATATTAGGAGGTTCACAGTCTGCATCAGATAATGTCCATGCGTATAATGTACGTGATGTTTCAGTGTTGACTTGGAATGCAGAGCACTTCTTTTGTTACAAAAACAATGTTTTCAAAGTAACTGATACTTACAGAACGATTTTTGGTTTCGGTAAAGGCCTAGCTGAGGTCAATAATAATATGATTTAGAACTTGTTTCACTTACGAAGCACACCCAGGGTCCGCAATGTAAATGCAAGGGGACGTGGTGAAACCAGGCGCTCGTCAAAAATAATGAAATCAAAGAAACAAGCTTGTTTCCGTTCGTTTGTAAATTTTGATCGACGTTTTATTTTTTGGCTCAGCCTCCAATATAATTAAAAACACATTTCTATGCGAAGTTTACTAATAAATAACGTTGGTTAAGGACACACCAAAATGTAAATTTGCTGCTTTCAAAGACTCTTAAGCTTTGCAGTTACCAAACTTTGGCGGACATTTTCTTGCTAATTTTACCTCAGAAACTGCACGACCGCTACCTCTGTAAAGGCAAATATCTCGACTTCTATTCACGATAGATGTGGGTTTAAGAAAATTAATAGCAAGACAAATGGACACGGTTTACGGTGGTTCCAATAACTCCAAAATTAACGAGCGCTTGTTTCCATTGCGACGAGACACCAAAGATGATGTTTGTCCATCGCTGACGAAGATGACCTGGACCTCATACCACTGGAGGGGTGGGGTGTGTGCGGAGAGGGCTGATCAGACCGATCTTCGCCCGGAAAAGTCTGTTGCAGTGGGGGCAGGGGATATTTGGACTAAACTAGACAGTGGGATAGGGCTCCCTCAGTCTTTTCTCAACTGCCGCCTCCACTTTTTCTAATGTCCATAAGTCCAATATTTCATCTATTGCAGGTACCCCCCCCCCCAAAAAAAAATAAAAAAATAAAAAAATAAATAAATAACAATAACAACAACACACACACAAAAAAACAAAAAAACATAACTCTTATTTTATATTGGGAATGTGTGTGCACGTGAGGCTCGTATTATTCAGAAGCACACTTTCGCCTTCAAACTGGTATAAACATTTGCTTCAGGTCAAGAATAGTCAACCTCTTGTGTTGGTGGTCGAAAGTAAAGTGGAAAAGCAGTTTTCTTTGCAAACATGGATCTCCAGAGAAAGCTAAAAGGGGCTTGACTGTTCTTTTTCAGGAAGCGCAAACCACCTTTAAATAGGATTGTGGGAGGGAAAACCTCCCTTTGATTGTTTACGTTTCTCCACCTCCACCCCTTCCCTGCATCCCACGCCTCTCGCTGCTATCCCGTTGTCATAGTAGTTTGTGAAGAAGTAGATATCTTTATCACTGTACTGTAGCGGTAAGGTGCTTCAGGTACATACACAGAAGACCTGAGTTCGATTCCTGTGAAGACGTATAATTTTATCATGTGTCCCTCTCTTCTACTGAGAACTTATATGTGAGGCAGCGTGGTGGAATCAGCCTCTCGTCAAAATAATCAAAGTGAAGAAACCTGCATTTTTCCGCAGGTTTGTGAATTTTTATCAATTTTTTGTTTTTTGCCTCAACGTCGTTCGTGCCCATTAAAGAACTCATTTCTGTGTGGATTTTACTGAAAAGCATTGATTAAAGGCATAACAGATGTACATTTTCAGTTCCAATCGACTCTCAAGCTAGAGAAATAACTCAACTTTGGCGGCCATTTTCTCGCTAATTTAACCTCTGAAAACAGGTGATCCTCACCTCCTTCAATCCCACATATCCCGACTTCTATTCAACATAGATGGATCTTATTTTCACCAAAAACAAGGAAAATCGACAGGCTTTAAGATGATACCATCAACTCCGTATGCCCAAAAATTGACGAGAGCCTGATTTCACCATGCTGCCTCACATTTTCTTCTCAGACCTGAAATGCAGGATTGGAGCCAGCTCCCTAGATTATCTAAAGTGTGTCTTTTGGGGGTTAAAAACACCTACAATGAAACATGTTTTGACCTTGCAAACAAAATTGAAAGACGTAGATAACTTCCCCCTCCCCCCAAACCCACACACCTCCACATCAACACCCACACACCCACATAAGAATAAGTGAACTCAAGTCTGGTATTTGCAAGCCGAAGAGTCTATCATTACATCACTGATCCCAGAGTCCAATTTTAACATTTTGGGAACAAAACCACATATAGACTCAGCTGCAGAGGAGCAATCACAGAAGGCAGAAAATCATAATTACAAGGCTTCACGAATTGGAAATGCCGAATTCGGGAAAGAATCCCACAGGCTGCAAACATCCACGAGTGGAAATGAAGATTTTAAAAACTAAACGTTATGATGCAAACTCGGATATGCCAGATTTGGTCTTCTTGGCTACAACAGAAGCCACAAATCATCTCAATCCTTCTTGACTTTATGAATTTTTAAATTAATATTTTTTTCTCTGAAGATATTACTGGCCATCGTCAGACATAGACGGACGAACTATTCTCACCACGTTGACGTCAACAAAAGTTGATTCACTTGTAAAGTGCGCGAACACTTTTGTAGACTCCAAGAAGAGCACATCATAAGAGGCTGTCGTTATGTATTAATTTGTGCATGCTAAAAATGACAGGAAGGTAGAAAAAAAGCATTACAAAACGGGACAAGGCTTTTGATTTATGGACTCTCTCGTCCTTCAAAGCAATAATTTGCATTTCATTTATCGCTCAAAATACGGCCAAATGTTTGCGCCATCCATTAAGGAAATTCACTTGCTTATTTTTACACCCTGATTCATTAACGATGATAAGGTGTGTGCACATTATGCGAACCATCAAAGTCGAAAGCAGCGCTGAAATATCAACCAACTTCGGTGTATTTATTTGTCCCTGTGCTTTATTTCGAAGTTTGTTGATTAAAAAAAACACGTTAACGATTGTTTGCTACTGACAAAAAGAACGGTTCTTCTGTGGATTGTAGCAACATAGGGTGACAAGCCACTAGATAAGGAAAAAAATAACTGCAAAAAGAATAAATTTGTAGCGTACTCACTACTTTATAAACTATTTATTTATCAGTAGCAAGCTTTCGTTAACGTAATTTTCTATCAAGAGCAGCAGATGAAAAGCTATTTCGCGGCATATTTCGAACTACCGTGCCCAAAGTGGAAAATCCATGGTTATTATTATTATCAATATCTACAACAAAAATGTTGTTGCTTGTCTTTTACAGTCTCAAATTAAGATGATCGAATCGAAAAGGAAAAAAAAAACTGGTATGAATAACTAAGTTATGCTTTATTTTATTTTTAAATAGAAAAGCGTATAGCATGTCTCCAATCATTGCCGAAGGAACAGAATGCTCTTACTGGATGAGCTAATACAGTCGAAACTGTCCTCATATTATGTTGAGGAAAAAAGTGGTGTCTTAGGCAGGTGGAAGTCTTACATAGTGTTAATCAGACGTAAAAAAAACAACCTGTTATTGTGGAAATGAGAGGCGGCAGTTTGTACAGGTGATTTCTTATACACCCTGCCGTCAGAGCAATTTTGTCTGTATTTGACACAGGCAAGCATCTACTCTTCAATCCCTACATTCCCCCCCTCCTCCCCCACGTTCTCTATTTTCCACTTCTATCAGTGCTTCACCCCTCCGTCAGATGTCCTCTTTACCCTTTACTGGCTTACGAAGGAACGAAAAATGTCCACATTTTCTTTTTCCAATCCTCGACACTGCGACCCGGCTGAGACATATAGACAGGGAGGGACGGGAGAGGCTTAAGCCAAATAGACTGTGATTTATTGCTGGAAAAAATCAGTTTTTAATCTTGGACGTGACTCCCTTTTCAAATTTGGCCAAGTTCTATCGACCAGTCTGTCCGGCTAAGGAACAATGTTTTACCATCCTCGCTTTTTTAGAGCCTCAAGATTCCGAGTTTTTCGCTTTATTGCTCGTGCAGTTAGGCGAGTGTAGAGGTGAACGACACAGGGGTAAATATTTCATTCCCTTGAACTAGAAGGCGCGTTACTTCAGGAAAACGGTGAGCTGGAACAGCAAACAGGTCAAGTTGGCCACTCTCAGACTTGGGAATTTCTTCAGCTCGATTGAAAAATGGTGTAAAATATTTACATAGCCCGTGCCGTTTGTCAAGAAAGGTTTGGCATTTAAAATCGAAAAAAAAAGTTGCTGGATTTTTTTTTGGGGGGGTGGGTTCTTTTTTGTTCGGGAATTGGGGGCCATTTTCTCTTGATGTTCTATTGGAGAATGTCGTAAGTGTTATGCTCGTTTTGATCCGTTTAATTAATTCACTGACCCATGCATTCTGATACATCTGAATGATCTTTGATAGAACAAGATTGTACATCCCAAGATGTTAGAAAAGTCAACACACTTCCACGATAACTCGTATTCTTTATTCTGTAAAATTAGAATTAAGACTAATGCGATAGGTTGAAAACATTTGCTAAATAAGAAAACATAAAAAAGTGGGAGGAAACTTCTGCGCAGTTCTGACCCGTGTCTGGCTGCACTGACGGATTGTGCATAAGACATGTATGTATTCTCACACTCAGATGAACCCGCGAGGGACGAAATTTTGGCCTGAATGTACTGTTAGTATCGATATGGATGACATCAAACAAGCTTATCAAGTGCGACTAATGGAACATTATTCAAAATGAATCTTAAGACCATAAAAGCGTTTTATGTGGTGGGTGATGACCTGCAAAGACTTATCCCTACGATTGTTCAGATGTATTATGACATCAGAAAAAGAAAAATGAAAAAAAAGCACAAACATTCTCGATACTTCAGACACAGATGTTATATGCCCACAAAAACCATTTCATTAGGAGCTCATCTGATACGCTAGAAAGAATCGATACCCCTGCTTCTGGACCTACACCACGGAGTTTGGTGATGACAAAGAGTCTACATAACAAGAGGGGCCACTTCTCTCTTTGAGCCAATTAAAAAAGTGTCCTCAAAATTCGGTGGCACCCTCTTCGCAAATGCGCACCCTTTGCGAACAGTTACAAAACTTGTGTTTTAAAAAAATCAAAGTGAAACTAGCAAATTTTTAAACAAATTTCGGAAGAACGCTTTTTTAAAATGTTGACACTGACGAAAAACCTTTTCCGGAGGAAGGATTAATTGTTTTTTTCGTTTAATTTGACGTTAGAATGAAAGGCGAGAGGTCATCAAAATAAAAAAAAAACACTAAAACTCCGCACTGAACGAACCCGAACTGTTGATGAACAGCAGTCGATCTGCGCACGCAAGGAGGTGCTATTCCTATTCTTCCTCTGGAAAAACGAAAGAGAGCTTCAAAACAGACTGCAGCGCCATCTGAAGCAAAGAGCGGACTTCCGGCGGACACTTTTTTGGCTGAGTGGCCCATCTTGTTATGTACTATCTTTGGTTATATGCCCACAAAAAACCCATTTCATTAGGTGCTCATCTGATACGCTAGAAAGAATGGATACCCCTGCTTCTGGACCTACACCACGGAGTTTGGTGATGACGATGCTGTGAGATCCTGTGACATAATTTGATGAGGGGATAACAGGGGACAGAATTCTTCCATATCAAGGTGATCGACTGTGCTGTAGTTTACTTACAAACAAGGGTGGGGGTCGTCAACTGAGAGGAATAGAGGGCAAGACGCATGGCCGTAGACAGTAGGAACTATTGGGGGCAAGACGCATGGTCGTAGACAGTAGGAACTATCGTGGCAATGTACATGGTCGTAGACAGTAGGAACTATTGGGGGCAAGATGCATGGTCGTAGACAGTAGAAACTATTGGGGGCAAGATGCATGGTCGTAGACAGTAGATACTATTGGGGGCAAGATGCATGATCGTAGACAGTAGGAACTAATGGGGGTAAGATGCATGGTCGTAGACAGTAGATACTATCGGGGGCAAGATGCAAGGTCGTAGAGAGTAGGTATTATCGGAGGCAAGATGCAAGGTCGTAGAGAGTAGGTATTATCGGAGGCAAGATGCATGATGATTAGCTGGATGCTCAGGTACCTCAGAGACAAGAAGCATGACGTTATACACTGGAGATACCGCAATCAGACGTCTCGATCTGACAAAAACGGGGGTTGGGGGGGGGAGATAAAGGGAGAGGGGCGAGTTGTGGGGGAGGGGGAGAAGGAAGGAAAGCATGTTGATAACAGCTAGGTAAACTGGCAGAAATTGATACTGTTTACGTATCGTCTGAAATATCCTTTTCGTTGTACATGTATTACAATGTGTATGGGTGTATTTTGTATGTAGGCATTCAATTAACTATGTGTACGTGTATATTTATGTATTACGCTATGTATATACACATTTGAAGATGGAAATAAAAGGATGGAGAGAGAGAAAGAAAAATAGAAAGAAAAAGAGAGAGAGAGAGGGAGAGAGAGAGGGGGGAGAGAGAGGGGAGAGAGAGAGAAAGAGA
>NW_004797500.1:598684-600461 GCF_000002075.1 Aplysia californica
TACAAGACAATCGAGGAATCATGAACACTTTGCTATGCTCTGATCCATGTCATCTCGGCCTAGCGAAGATGAACAAGGTATAGTTGTAGGTTAATTTATACCATGAGAATGCAGGCTGTTGATGTGTAGGAAAGACTTTACGTTTTCCCTAAAATCGTTACCCTTCCCCGAACCTCCCCCATTTTCTCAATCAAAATCTCATTCGATGGAAAATATTATAAAAGTTGGGCAGAAAGAGGAGCTGCCTATAATAATAGTAGTCGTTCTTGCGTGCTCTCTCGAGCATGACTCTAATTTGAAATGGGGTTAAGAGAAGTGTCGCGAGGAGCTAAGTGGGAAGACAGTACAGTGGCGGATATGTTGGGGCATCCTTAAATGATCGAAACTGTGTTAACAGGGGCGTAAAACAACTAAACATTTTAACAAATCTGATAGACCTTGAGAATTTCCTTCCCCGTCAGACGTCAACCGAGATGACAGCAGATTTCTATCACGGCCGTACGGTAGGAACAGTTTTCGAACTCCTTGTTGGCTTCCAAATATGTCACCGGTGTTTATTTATCTGATAATTCTGTCCATGTTGAGGATGAAGATCAACATATTATGTGAAAAATATAGTTACAGCTGTTAATTTTTTTACCTAAGAAATTTTCGACCTTTCTCTTATAGGAGGAAACGACCCAATCATAAACGGAGTAAATTGAATATCGTCGGCGCCGGGATTGAAGAGCTACTTTTGAGTGAAAAGATTTTGATTGCCAAGGACACACCGAGTTTCTGGTGTATTTAACCACGCGTAACACTGCTTAAGAAAGAAATAATAATTCCAAGGCCGTCGAAGAAAACAGACACTTCTCTTTCCCCACCCCCTCTACCGCACAATCACCTATGTCTCAGAAATACACATATACGCAGACAGGGAGAAGTTTCTTTGCTTTATGTATTATTACATTTTTACACACCCATTGAAACCTCGTACAATTAGTAAGGCATCATGGAAAAATCAGGCGCTCGTCAAAACGTTGAAATTAAAGAAATTGGCATTTGTCTGAATGTTGGGCAAAATTTTTCTATTTTTCTTTTTTTGGCTGACACATTTTGAATCCATTTAAAAACGCCTTTCTGTGTGGATCTTACTGAAACAAAAACCCAGTGATTAAAGGCACAAAAATGTCAATTTTCAGTTTCCAAGGACTCTCAAGGTAAGGGAATTACCAAACTTTGACGGCTATTTTCTCGCTAATTTCACCTCTGAAACCAGACGACCTTGACTTCTATTCAACATTGATGGATTTTTTTTCTCCTAAAGCAAGGCAAATGAACAGGTTCTAAGATGATACCAATAACCCCATGTGCCCAAAAATTGACGAACGCCTGATTCCAGCACGTCGCGACACATTTAGATTATCCAGAGGCAGGCTATCAGGAATCAAGCCGGGCTGTGAGGGCTACAGCATCCCAGTAGAAAGAATGACGTAATCGATAAAAAGATTATCCCAGCTCGGGAATCGAACTCAGATCTCCTGTGTGCGACGACCAAATGTCTAACCACGACACCATTGACGCTTGCAGAAAGACAGAGAGAGAAACACGGAAAGAGAGAGAGAGAGAGGGGGAGAGAGAGAGAGAGGGAGAGAGAGAGAGAAAGAGAGTGAGAATGACAGGCAGATAGAGAGAGACTTAGAAACTATGTAAAACAAGCGCATATATTCCAAAACCAGTAAATATCTGCCCTCCCCCCTATATACAAAGAAAAAAGAAAGAAAATACACACGCG
>NW_004797500.1:601255-603746 GCF_000002075.1 Aplysia californica
ACACACAAAGATACACACACACACACACACACACACACACAGGCACTTCTTGAAAAGTATTATTTAGATAATGATAAGTGTTTCAAATCCACCCTAGACCATAGAATATAATTATAATAATACACAGTTTAGACTAGCCACTGCCATGGCCGCTTCTCTTTTTCTTTCACACAAAAAAACACTTCGCTGCACGCGTGCGCCAGTGGGTGAGCAAATAAACGTGTCACGACACAGTGGAATCAGACGCTCGTTTGTTGTTTTGTTGTTGTTGTTTTTTTTTGGGGGGGGGCTTGTAGATTTATGAGTATCACGTGAAAGCTTTTTTCATTTGCCTTGCTTTCGATTTTAAAAAAAACAACCCACGCATCTATCTTGAATAGATGTTAAGATATTTGCAATTGAAGGAGGTGGGAGTCGCCTAGTTTCCGGGGTAAAATAAGTGAGAAGATGGCTGCCAAAGTTTGAAAAAACTTCCATAGCTTGAGAGACCTTGGAAACTGAAATATTACATTTGTTTAGCCTTTAAACAATGTTTTTCAGTAAAATCCACCCCGAATTGTGCTTGTAAGTGAACGTAAAGGATGGTAAGTCACTAAAAGAACATTTGAAGAAAACTGCCAGATGGCCAGAAAAACACCAATTTTTTTTCATTTCGATATTTTGACGAGCGCTTGATTTCACCACGAGGCCTCGCAAACGGGAAACCACCAGTCACGCTATTGTAGTCAAGCGCTCACGCAACGTTGCCCTGCCTGCCCATCATTTATTTCCAAAGTGAGCCAAATTGTTACCTCAGAATTACACAGTTCTAGATCTATCTGCTCCATACATTGTTTCACAAATATTAATTCAAGCTTTTTCGAATGCACTTCCTTGAATATCTTGGTAACGACTCCAACTATTCGATTTCGATAGACCGTATAGTCTTAGTAACTCAAAACGGCCAAAAATGTCATTAAGAACTTTGGAATTCTGCAGCAAGGAAATGGTGCGCTTCAATGCGAGCCGACATCTTGTCAGAGTGACAGACTGAGAATTGGAATAGGATCAAAGTCTAAGACAGCACTTCTGATGACGTAGCTGATCACGAGATATGATGCACTCTTGGGGTCACAAAGGTCAGGAGACCGAGAGCAAGTTGCCCTTCCTATTCCAGAAACGGAAGCAATATGTGCCCGGAATAATCGAGGTTCTTTTTCGGAACCTAGCCAGAACTTCGTCTAATCCCCGCATCGCACTTTCAACTCAATCTTCTATCATCTTCCATCTTGCTGTTGTTCAAGACCGAATTAAAGAGCGCAAACAGATCGTCTGCATCATATTACCATCTCCTATTACGAATGCATTACATAATCCATTCTTTATTTGCCTATCTTTTGAGCTAATCTTCTTCGTGGGAGTCTGTTGGAAGTTACAGAGTATCAAATTCTTCGTGGGAGTCTGTTGGAAGTTACAGATATCCCAATCTTCGTGGGAGTCTGTTGGAAGTTGAAGAGTATCAAGTTCTTCGACCGGCCTCTGCAGTGTATCGGTTATGCATTCTGTTGTCGCACTGAAGAGACCTGAACTTGATTCCCGATTGAGGAGAATTTAATTTTTTCGAGTATCTCGGTCATTTTGCTTGGAAGTTGTATCTTTGTCAGCCCGAGTAGGTCCGTATAGGCACGAACGAAGCCTGTTTTGAAGCCTGCTTCCAATGTGAGTTAATGTTGCGCCCAATGGAACGTTAACTCACTTTCTAAAAAAAAAAAAAATTTAAAAATTCTGTAAACGAGAAAACATATGAACAAAATCTGAGGTTATATTTACGAAATCATGTTTGTTCTATTTCTACCCGATATAAAGGCTATTGTTTTCATTTGTCGCACTGTTACATGCCACATTACAATTTCAAATGTACGGCAGCGTGGTAGAATCACCCTTTCGTCAATTTTTGGGCGTGTGGAGTTATTGTTATCATCTTAAAGCTTGTTTACTTGTCTTTATTTGGTTGAAAAAAAATCCATTTATCTTGAATAAAAGTCGAGATATTTGTGAAGGAAGGAGGTGGGGGGGCACCTGTTTTTAGAGGTAAAATTAGTGAGAAAATGGCCGCCAAAGATTCGTTATTTCCTTGGCTTAAAAATCCATGGTAACTGAAAATTTACGTTTTTTGTGCCTTTAATCAACGTTTTTCAGAAAATTTCACATAGAAATGAGTTTTTTAATGGGCATGAAAGGTGTTGAGCCAAAAAACAAAATTTTGTAAAATTTCCCAAACCTGCGGAAAAAGGCAAGTTTATTCACTTTGATTATTTTGACGAGAGCCTGATTCCACCACGCTGCCTCACAAATGTATAATGTTATGCAACTCTTTATAATGACGTCATGTGCATGCAATCTGTTTATTTCTATTGGGACTTTGTTTTAAAGGTGCTAAGTGGAACCTGGAGAAGAGTCACAGAAATTAATCTCTCTCTCTCTCTCTCTCTCTCTCTCTCTCTCTCTCTCT
>NW_004797500.1:605105-607956 GCF_000002075.1 Aplysia californica
CCCGGCCGCCCATTTCATTTTTTTGTTGGCATGGCTAACAAGAGAACCGAGTGGGCGTCGGTGGCCGAGTGGTTGGGCTACCGGACTCGTAATCTTGAGACTGCGGATGCGGGGGTTCAAGTCTCAGCTCGGTCCGACGTTGTGTCCTTGGAAAAGAAACTTTGAACGAATTTCCCACTTGCCTCGGTCCTTTCGGAGATGGACGTTTACCTAAGAGGTCCTGCCTCTTAAATAACCTAATACTGTAGTGTTGATAGGGGCGTTATACCCATACCATTTCATTTCATTTCAAGAGAGCCGACGGGTCTGCTTAATTAAACATTAATTCTTAGAGATCAGCAGGTCTACTGTCTAGATACTGAAGTATTGCTTTTTTATTTGTTCGTTTGCTTGTTTTGTTTTATATGTTTTCTTCTGTTATTGTAAAATTTGCTTGCCTGTATTGAAATCGAGTTTTCAAAAATAAAAATTTAATCGATTTAATCGTATTTTGCTTTCCTTAAAGTGTTGATGAGTAATACATGCTTGAAGTTTGAAAATTTGTCTGAATGCTGACGAATACATACTATTTCAAATGAAACATGTTACAAAAAATTAGGGAATAGGCTTGCAACTCGTAAGAGTTACGTGTTTAAAACATGACGTGTTATTCGAGACGACTGATTTAGTGTAATCGGTTCAGGACAAAGAGGAGGACGAAAACAATACGTCGTGTACTATTATTGGAAATGGCTTGGTCATTATTCTTAGGAAAATAGAATTTAGGCACCTCCTCCAAATAATCCTGAAAAGAAGATATCAGTATTTCCTAATGAACAGTGGCGAAGAGAAACTAGATTTAGTGTTATCAAACAGCCCCTTAAACTGGAAAAACTAACAGGGGCGTTGGTGTTTTACTGGGCAGCGATTTTGTTGACTTAATCTTTGATTTCCCAAGCGGGTGTTTAGTCTTTGATTGTTTAGAGTGTTTTCAAGGCTCTCTTTGCTATAACGGAGATGACTTTTAAATTTGAGTCCCCCCCCTCCACTCCCCCTCATAAAGAACTATAGGCTTACAATCATGAAAAGGTCTCCCCACCGAGACAAGGTCAAGACCATATTTTACAATATAATTGATTAACTCTGAAACGTGCTTAGCAGGACTGTTAAAAAACAAAGAGCTGTAAACCCGACAATTAAAATGTACTACAGATTTGATAGCAAAATAGAACGCCAAAATATGCAAATCAATCTTGTGATACTAAATCTTTTTGAGACAAATTCACACAAAAAACAATTCAGGCAAGTCTGGTCTTAATGGCTACTGAAAAGCAGGTGATTCTGATAGAAACAGCTGAAGGAGATGAAGGAAGCGAGACTTATTAAATATGCCAACGAAACACACAGGTATGATGTACATCATTAAACGTTACAAAGTTGATCATAAGAGAAATTCTAAAGAGGAGTTGCGTCTACTCTTGAAAAAAATGCGCAGTTTGCTTAATCAAAATAGGCTCAATGCCCTGTATTAAAATTGCCAATATTCTTTAAAAAGCAGATCTTCCGAAAGAAACGTTATTTCTGAAAGAACCCAGTCAAATAGATAGACTGCCATAAACACTCCCACAACAGCTCAAGTTCCAATACCCTCGTTTGTTAGTTTTAGTACGGTTTTACGGCACTCGCAATTTCACAAGGCCATGTGAGCGCCAAGGGGCCGATGTCAACAGAGAGGTCTAAACGGGGAATCAAGCTTACAGTGCTCACCTCGCTGGCCTCAACAGCACAAAGTCTACCTCAACTATCAAGGCACCGCTTAAATAAGGATGAGGGAAGAAAAAGCAGCCTTTCCCCCTATGTTGTTCCGGCACAGTGTGAGCATGACATTGATAAATCCACCCATTTACAATTAACTCTGCATAAGAACATGCTAATATCCCTCTTTGGGAATGGCCTAAAGACAGCTTCAGTCAGTAGCTCTGCCCTGGTTGGGGGGGGGTGTACCTTCGTTGGAGATTCGAACCAGGGACATACACCCCGTTGTCCAGTATATTACCAAGAGAGACCACGTCGCGCCCAAAGGAAATACGACAGACAGACAAAATGGCTGGCGATTCGAGCGCCGTAAAACCTCTACTAACACAAAAAAGACAAACTGGGCGTTGTGTAAGAAAAAATAACCATCTGTAAATGAGACTGGACTACAGAAAACGACACTAGCCTACAGAATAATAGTTTAAGGTAGGTGCACATTGGTCGGTTCTTACATCACTTGCCTGATGACTATCACGAAGAGGCTGGGAGTTCGATAGTTCGAGGTAAACTGGGGAGTTTTCAAAACTGCGACAGAAGTCAACGAGTTGTGTATTCTCATTGATTCTGTTTGCTCAGAGCGGATCGGTCAGTCCCTTTTTCTGTTTGAGTCCGATCATGCAAACTTTTCCCATGAATAAATGTTTACCGTACTTTTGCTGCCGACATGATGACCTAGATCGGAGACCCGGAAAAAAGGGGGGAAAAAATGAAACATGAGCAGGGAATATGCGGGAGGGGGAGGAATCAGGAGATCGGGCGGAGGGAGGTAGAATTAAAGCCAGGGCAGGGAAGTATTAAAAAAGGAGAGGGGGACAGGAGAGGGGTGATGTTATGATTGCAAGGGGAAAGGGTGAGGGTGAGGGGGTAGTAGGGGAAAGAGTTAGGAGTAGGGAGAGTAAAAAGACGATGGGATGTTAGGAGGAAGGGGGGAAGGGAGGGGGTTGGCTGTCGTTACGGGGTCAAAAGGGCTGGATATAGAGGAAAGAAAGAAGGTTGAAAAAAAAGGAAAATGTAGTGGGTGGTGAATAAAGGGGTGGGGGGAGAGAGGGGTTGGTGG
>NW_004797500.1:608056-609445 GCF_000002075.1 Aplysia californica
GGGAGGGAAGGGAGGGGGCAGAGAGTCGGTTAGTACAGATTCCTGGAGACGTTTGGCATCCACCCACTTCGCCGTGGCCACATCATCAGCAGCTATTCTCTGGCTGGCCTCTAAGTGTATAGCTAGTGGTCACTCCAATGTATTGGCCTGACCATTCCTACCCAGGAGCAATCATTTCGCCATTCCAGCCAAGCCCAGCTGCCGGGGAACTGGTGCCGGGAAATGACCGTGGCAACTGTTGATGATGCAGTCGGTGAAGAGAAGTCGGAGGTCGATGTTGTACTGGGATCTCGGTACACAGACTCGCGTGGAAATGATGGTCTCCTGTGGCAAAACGCATTATGGTAATTTTCTACAAACATTGAAAAAAAACCCAAAAGAACTGTCGGTTTCTTCCTTTTTTTAAGCGCGGGGGGAGGGGGGTGGGGCATATTATCTATTAAGCATGGTTTTTGTTTTGTTAAGTTTTTGGTTAATTTGAGGTTTTGGGGTTTTTGTTTTTTACGAATGTAGGTGTTTCTTCGCCCCCATCGAAACAATTTAGATCATTTAGGAGGCGGACTTCCTAATCTGAATGCCCGGAGTAAGACTGGCTGAAATGGATACAATTTCTCAACAGCAGAAAGATCGAGATACTCGATAAATGTTTTGTTTCCACTCGAGGATCGAACTCGGGTGTCCAGCGTGCAATAGCGAAGCATCTAACAACTATACCACAGACGACGATCTAATAAAACATTAGTGTGAGCGAAACTCAATTTTTTATCCTTTTAAATATCGAGGCATATTGTGCATTTGGGGGTGGGGGGGGGAGACACGAAAATGTTCTCTCGACAATTCTCATACTAACGTTATGGACTGGACGGGGTTTCCTGGAAATTTCCAGATTTGGCAGATAGTGTATTTTATAACGGAAACCTTCAAATCATATTCGAGTATCTCTTTCACATTCATCTTCCAGTCGAATTCGTTCGATTCGATTACGTTTCTTTCTCTTTGCCCAATCTAATCAAAATGACCCCATCTGTTCAGTATTGGTATGCACCTAAAGTGTTAGCTATTTTGTCAACACAAGGTTACGATAAGGGTCATTTTTTTTCAAATTAAGTTTCACTTGCTCTAAGGAGACAGTCCGAGATTGTTCATGTAAAAAGCAGGTTGAGGATAATTATTATTAGAGTCGTATGGCCGCTGGATCGGAAAAGTAAAGTTAAGTATTTGAGTCGTATTCAGAACTTCACAAAGATATATTTTACATTGCCGGCAAAGATACTACCTTAGAGCTTATCTTGTATTAAACTAATCGCTATATCAATGCAATCTATTATTATTATATTATTATTGTTATTGTTACTATTATTATTACTATTATCATTATTTTTATTATTA
>NW_004797500.1:611621-612371 GCF_000002075.1 Aplysia californica
GTGTGTATGTGTGTGTGTGTATGAAAACACATTTTCCCCCTTAATTCTTTTGTTTTTACACTCAATTTGACAGAATTTAAATCATTCAAGAGGTGGGCGTCTACCCTGCCTATCACGCCCAATCGGAGATGAGAGGAATATGTGAGGCAGCGCGGTGGAATCAGGCTCTCGTCAAAATAATCAAAGTGAAGAAACTTGCATTTTTCCGCTGGTTTGTGAATTTTTATCAAATTTATGTTTTTCAGCTTAACACCTTTCATACCCATTAAAGAACTCATTTATGTGTGAAACATTCTGAAAAATGTTGATTAAAGGTACAAAAAATGTAAATTTTTAGTTACCACGGACTCTTTAGCTAAGAGAATAGCTAATCTTTGGCGGCCGTTTTCTCACTAATTTTACCTCTGAAAATAAGTGAACCCCACCTCCTTCTTTTGCAAATATCTCGACTTGTACACAAGATTAATGGATACTTTTTCCATCCAAATAAAAACAAGTGAACAAACTTTAAGATGATATCAATAACTTTAAATGCCCCAAAGTTGACGAGAGCCTGATTCCACCACGCTGCCTCACATAAAATGTTCGAGCAGGTGAATCGAGATATTCAATAACCAATATCCCAACTCGAGTAATGCACTCATGACTACCTCAGAAAGTTCTGAAATTCTATGTTTGGTCAACCCTTCTATATGGCTGTGAATGCTGGACAATCACTAAAGACAGTGAAAATAAAATGGAAGCAACAGA
>NW_004797500.1:613412-614684 GCF_000002075.1 Aplysia californica
TCTCTCTCTCTCTCTCTCTCTCTCTTTCTCTGTCTATCTTTTTCTCTCTATCTTTCTATCTGTCTGCCTGTCTTTCTGAATACATGTACACGAGTAGTATAGTTATACTCTTGCACAGAATAACTGGATACTTCACATGTTTACATAAATCTTGAACTCTAGTTTTAATCCGTCCTGTTTTTCGATTTTTAATTTAATAACAATTAGTAGGCCCTACGCAGTTAGTTTAATTAACCCTCATTTCATTACAAGAAAAGTCAGTCTCTATAAAATGTCTATGATCTTTCCGGAAATACCTAGACAGTGTGAAAAGAGAGAACATGAGTAAATCAGCATTTGCTTGATAAAAATGTATAGTAATAGTTCCGTCCGCTGTCAATTTTTGACGTAAACCAACGTAGCCACAGACTATGATATTACAATTCTTGATTTAAGAGAAATGGATGACATAAGTACTAAGTTAAAATTTCTGGCTAATGCGAGTAATTTCAACATTTACGCACAAACCAATTTCACTCTTGAAATATTCCGAGTTACTCTTGACAATATATGTGTTTTGTTGTCTGTGCTTTGTGGCGTTAGGATAGGCGGGGAGGACGATTTTAAAATTATATAAGCATCCATTTCAAACAATACATTATGAATGCCCATTTACACTGAACAGGGGTTAGTTTGTGATAGAAAGCGTTATAAAAACGTGAAACACAACAAGGTGCAACACAAGACTCGTGTAAAAGGGCGAGAGACTAAAAAGAGTTTCATCCTTTCAGACAAGAAGAACTCTTTTTTCCAACATCCATCCTTCTTTTGTGAAGTTTAACTCTCTTGTGACAACTAAAAGAAAATTATGACGTTCCGTTTTATATCCCTCTTGGTGCGAATGCACATTTCACCTTAATTGTTTAATTTTGCGTTTTACTCAGAGAAGATCCCATCATAAAAAATATCACAATCACTAGACGTTAAAAGTGTCAACATTATTGCTCTGTTCCAAAAGATTGGTCTCTTGGGGTCCGAAAGAAAATAGAATTTAAATTGTCTTACTGATGGTAAACTGTTAAAACAGAATTGTTACTGGAGTTACATGAGAACCAAAGGACCGGCACATTATCTATTGGGCTCAAGTCGACAATAACGTTATCTACTGCATTAGCACACAAAGCATCGCAATTCTTTGGCTCCCCCCTCGCTTTCCCTGTCTCCCTGTCTGTCTGTCTGTCTCTGTCACTGCCTCTCTCTCTCTCTTTCTCTCTTTCTCTCTCTCTCTCTCTC
>NW_004797500.1:615964-618077 GCF_000002075.1 Aplysia californica
TCTCTCTCTCTCTCTCTGTCTCTCTCTCTCGTGCAAAGTGAACCCCCCAAAAATACTTACTTAAAATCAAATAAACAAACGAGGTGCGTTACAAAACAGTAATAAAGACTCAGCATCAGATCTAATTTTACCCTTCTTCACTTTCCACGAAGTACACCCAACTTACCACCCATAATCACCCAAAACATACATATCGGAAGATGTCTCTATGAGACATAGGGGAGGAGTCTTAAAAGAAGGAGTAAGAAAACGCCGTTCTATTTATGGAAATGATGTAATAGGAACGGCGACTTGCTAGAACATCGGGCCTTAGACGATCAGGGGCTTGATGGAGATTGCTGATACAATGCACAGAATATCCATGACTTGTTCAAACGAGGTGCACGTAATAGAGAACAGAATTTTTAAAAAATATGCGATCATGGTAAAATCCGGTGCTCGTCAAAATATTCAAATTGAAGAAACTGACTTTAATTTATTTGCCCGTTGGTTATTATTTTTGTTTCTTTTTTGTTTTCGTTTTGACTCAGCACCGTTTACGTTTGTTTGCAGAACCATATTAGGTGGACTTTACAGCAGTAAATTTGTAGTTTCCAAAGACCCTCAAGGTTTGGAAGTCGGAAGACTATTGTGGCCATTTTCTCGCTATTTTCACCTCTAACACCAGTTAACCACAGCTCCTTCGATTACAAATATCTCAACTTCGTTTTCATTGAAAGTAAGATAAACGAACAACCGGGTAGATAATAATAACACCTCTATACACCCCCAAAATGACGAACGGCAGATTTCATCACGATGACTTACAGTATATTATGTATGATCCGGAATCGCCTAAACGTCCTGTGAGTTTGGAATAATAATATCGTCAGAGTCACCGCTCAATCACCTCCGTCATTTAAAAAAAAGAATATTCGAGGAAGCTGACGAAAAAAGCACCCAAATCTGAACCATGAATTGGGCTCCCCTTATATCATCATCACCATCCGGTGCCTTGCCGACTGGCGTGGGCTATCCTGTTATATATTCAATACATAAACTAGGAAGGAAATAGAAACAAAATGAATGTATGATACCGTAAGAACATCCTTGGTTTCTTTATTCGAATGATCTAGACAATAGAAAATGCCAGGAACTGACATAGGTGGTTGTGTCATGATGCTGACAATAATATTCTATTTTATGCTATTACTCCGCCATAGGCCATTTTGAAAAGTGACGCGTTAAGGGGAAGCCGGTTCTTTTTAAAGGGGACTGCCCAGTTAGTCACAGGACAGACTAACGTTTTCACAGGCCCAGTCTGTCACAGGCCCAGTTTGTCACAGGCACACTATGAATTGAATATTCTTTTTCTGTTTTTTTAAACGAAAGAACATTCATTTTTTAAAATGTTACCGAGTAATTTAAATTTGCTTTGATTTGCCTACAAAAAGGGAGAAATATTTAACAACACAAACTGAATTGACATTTTAGAGGGACTTTAGGGCCTGTGACTAACTGGACCTGTGACTAGCTGGACCTGTGACTAGCTGGACCTGGGACTAATGGACCTGGGACTAACTGGGCGTGTGACTAACTGGGCCTTTGACTAACTGGACCAGTGACTAATGGACCTCTGACTAACTGGACCTGTGCTAAATGGACCTGTGACTAACTTGACCTGTGACTAACTGGGCCTGTGCTACTAACTGGGCCTGTGACTAACTGGACCTGTGACTAACTGGGCCTTTGACTAACTGGCATGCCTCCCTTTTTAGCCTTTCTTGATTGATTTTGGAGCTTCAAGGACGTGGCGCCACGCACAAGAGGACATCCTTTGTAGAATCTTATATTTACTATGTTGCTGATGCTATTACTTCCGAAGATTAGATTCTAAATTGCAACAGTAGTAACATTCACATTAAGGAAGGAGGTGAGGTAAAGACGATTGATGATGGTTGATAGGGAAGAATGAGCAAATGACACCAGAGCACTCACCAATCCCCAACCTATGTAAAATTAATGAGATTTGTAATCTTCTGCAAATGTAACGAGTTGACTAACAAGATGCGTCTAGATTCTTTTATTTTTGTTATCATTACTTTTATTATAATCATTTTCATAATTATTATTA
>NW_004797500.1:622138-624989 GCF_000002075.1 Aplysia californica
GGGGGGGTTAGCTCGAAGGAAGCAGGAGTTGTGAGCGACGTGACGCCCACTGAAATGGGACAGAACTGTGGGTGGGAACTGAGCCAAAAGAAAATAGGTTGTCGACTGTCGACCAGTGCCAACACACTCGCTGGCGTGTAAACACCATTGATGATATCTGAGAAAGTAACGTTTTGCTCGATGGGTTAGTCATTTCGCGAACTACGGAGAGGTGGGGTGTGAGAAATGTGGTCATGTTGCGATCGGCAAGGAGATTGGGGAAACATTATGAAGGAAATGAAATGGTCTAGCACAGTTGAGAAATGTTTGGGAGAACACGGGTTCACGCAAAGCAAATCGTCCGACGCCAAGCAATGAAGAAACTATGAGATAAATTGCAACGAAACAATCTAAGACCAAACGTGCTACGCCATAAACCCGGTTATCGGGTCTTTCTCCGTGGAAAAAGTCGTGACAGAGTCTGAAAAAGTCATGAAAAAAACTCAGAAACAACATGAATATAAAATACCCCCTCCCCCCACTACCCCCCACCTTTTTTCCCAACTTCTCCGAACATACACGTGCGCGCTTTCTATCTTTAAAAATCTGCCAAACCCCGAAAAAAGCATATCATTACGGCATAAAATATCCAAGACATAACATTTGAGCAAGCGCAACTCTGCTCCTACTGCATGTAATAAACAATACTTCATTTTGTTTTAAAATGATATGTCATTACATGGTAGAGTCGGGCGCTCGTAATTTTTGTTTTTTGTTTTTTGACATAACAATCATGAAGTTATTGTTTTCAGCTGAAAACATGTGTATTTCTCTTGCTTTTATGAAAAATACCCACCCATCTGGAATAGAAGTCGAGAAATTTGCAATTAAAAAAAAAATGAGGATCGCCTTTGGTTAGAGGTTAAAAATATCAAAGTTTACTGCCAAAATTTACTGTCGTTTTCAATTTACATTTGTGTGTGTCATTTACCAACATTTCTCTTTTTTTCTGTAAAGTTCATAGAGAAATGGGTTTTCAAAATAGGTTTCTATGATTTCTTTATTTCGACAAGCGCCTTCTTCACCACAGTGCCACACATATTCCGACGGGATTTATAGGTGAGAAGATAGAAACCCGACACAGCTCAAGCAAACATCGTAAAGAGAAATAGTGGTAAAATAATAATAATAATAAATAGCATTTATTGTATAGCGCATGTTCCCACTCGAAAGCAAACTTTATGCGAACCCCCGAACCCCCAAACCCCCGACTTCACGATTACGAGTCCGTTAGGCTAACGGCCACCAACGCCTACGTGGCAGTGCTGTGCGGCTAGGTTCCCGATTATTAAAAGTTAGGAGTCGTAGGAATCGACTCCGAACCCAATTACTTGCTAATGGTGTGATTTCTTCTGGTGGTTACCTGGTTGGCTCCGAAAATTTTCAGGATTAAGGATAATCTTGATTTCGGAACACTTTTTTTCCTTCCAAAATAAATTCGAAAACACGAATATTTAAAAGAATAAAGTAACTGGTAACCGTTGGTTTACGTAAAAAGGAAGTGGAACTTTTCTTCCGTAGAATTTTCCCGGAATCGATTCTCCGCCCAGCTCTACTATTACGTGGTGTACATTTGCCAAGGTTGCAGTAACACACTGAAGTACGAGGGTCGGCTGGCGTAAGTTGTAAGTGCAGTTTGTTTTTCGTCCTCATCAATAAAAAACTTAAATAATTTAGGAGGCGGGCTGCTTCGACTTACTTGTCAGAGCTAACTTGGGCTAAGAGGGATTCGACGTCACAGCAGAAAGACAAACATACTCGATAAAATTTCTCCTCAAACGGGAATAGAAACCATGTGTTCTTCACGCTACGCCAAGTGCTCAACTGCTTCTACAGTTTGTCTGTAAGCGGGTGTTGGAAGTTATAACTCTCAATAACAGAACAAGCATAATAACACCCTAGACGTCATGACATAAGATTATTAATGCTAAAAGATTAAGAGGCAGAAACTTAGGCAGACACAGACAAACAGGCAGACTGACAGACAGACAGACAGACAGACAGACAGACAGTCAAACAGACAGACAGACAGACAAACAGACAGACAGACAGACAGACTGACAGACATTCATAGTCAGAGAATCAGCAATTGATGAAGCAGTTTACCAGCAGTGTCTTTGTTGTAGAGTATGGTAAACTTGGAGAAAGACATAAAAGATCAAATGAATGGCTCTATGTCAGAATGCACTGTTCTTATTCATTAAAAAAAGTGAGAAGAATTTGGGGGTAGAGGGGAGGGGGCTATTCTCTGAAACAAGAGTATGAACGAGAAACAACTGTATCATAATAGATATCGAGGGGAAAACGGTGCACTTTGAGAAAAAAAAAGAAGAAAAATGTCCTCACTACGCTAATTATCATTATGCAATAATGGACTCATGGACGCGATATTCTGAAAATTCCAAGGTTTGGCGTATAATGTGTTCTGTAATAGAATGCATCAAATGGATAACCAATAAGTTAGTTTTATGGGTGTTTTTCTTCCTCCTTTTGAAGACAAACCTAGAGTTAAAAGGATATGGAGCGACGATGCAGAAAAATCGATAAAAAGAAGAAAATGAGAGGAAAAACATAAGAAGGTGTATACCAAAGCAAGCCCGAAGCTTAAAACAACATGACGAACTGTTAGTGTTGCTCAGGTTGCACTTTAGTGTAGGTGCGTGAAAGTGTGAGTGTTTTTGGTGAACGCCCATATCGTTTGTGTGTTTATGCACGTATATATACGTTATGCTTCATGTCCTTCACCGAGAGACACTGATAGATATAGAAAACGAGAAAGAGGGATTTTTAAATTTTAAAAAGAGGTTGGGGG
>NW_004797500.1:627160-638019 GCF_000002075.1 Aplysia californica
GAGAGAGAGAGAGAGAGAGAGAGAGAGAGAGATTCACAACCACATTGGAAAGAGATAGAGTTTGTGCACTCTTAATCTATGAAGGTATATTTGTGGCCTCTGTATTCCGAATGTATGCTTGCCTACTTTGAGTTTATGAGCTTAGGCGTGTGTTTGAGACTTAGTGACTCTCAGATTTGTTAACTATTATTGCCGTTATTATTTCCGCACGCATAACCTCAATGAGAAAAGGATTTGACATTAGTGATGCTTATACTAGTCTTTGATTTGACGGTTCCATGTCTCCTTGTGATAAACCGTTCAGTAAGTTGTTGCATTTGACAGCATCTGTTGCAAAGGAGAGTTGTCGTTCCCACATTCTATTTCTTGCTTTTTTTTTTTTTACGTGTTGGGGTACTTCTCAGAGCTAAAATCTTAGTACCGCCAACCTATATATTATGCATTCCCAAGTAAGGCATAAAATGTGAGGCAGCGTTGTGGAATCAAGCTCTCGTCAATTTTTGGGCATATTGAGTTATTGATATCATCTTAAAGCTTGTTCATTTGTCTTGCTGTCAATTAAAAAATTACCCTTCCGTCTTCAATAGAAGTGGAGATATTTCTGATTGAAGAAGTTGGTTTCATATGTAAAATTAGCGAGAAAATGGCCGCAAAAGCTTGGTAAATTCCAAAACTAGAGAGCCCAAGGAAACTGTAAATTTATATTTTTGTGCTTTTAATCAACGTTTTAAAGTGAAATCCTCAAAGGAATGTGTTTGTAAATGAACATAAAAGGTGTTGAGCCAAAAAACAAAAATTTGATACAAATTGCGAAGCAGGGAGAAAACTGCTGTTTTCATCGATTTCATTATTTTGACGAGAGCCCGATTCCACCATGCGGACTCACAAATAAAACCGGTGACTACCTGGATGGTCCCTATCACAGAACAAAATTAACAGATCGCCAATTACGGGACAATACAGCCTAGACTGGCAATCACTGATGAAGATTTACCTTGAAAGAAATACAGAAAGTCAGACATGCGTACACAGTTATGTTTACAAACACTACTCTACACTGACTCATATTGTACGCGTGTGTAGAATAAGTGAATAAACCCACACGCACAATGCTAAAAGAGACAGTCAGTTAGTTTATCTACCCAATATACACCCTAATAACTGGCAGTGTTCAACACACACTTCTCTTTTTGGAATAAGCGATCAATAATTTTTGTTTGATGTTTTACCCCAAAGTTCTCAAGTTAAGGAGGCTAAGGACGAAGATAAACCATTTCCCCCTGCCTATACCTTCACCTGTAATGTTCTGAAGATAACAAGGAAAGCCCCATCCAGGAAGTCTGTCATTACTACCGGAGTTATAAATAGCTCCCGGCTAGAGATGTTTGCCGACAAGTTCCGAAAACTGATGTATCTCCACTCAAGCACGAGCGTCACCACTTCCGGATTTGTTCGTGTGTACATACAATAAACCCACTCGAGCTCCCTGACTTCTATCGCTCACCGATCTCAAAGTCCGTGCCAAAATGTGGTATCGGATAGATCGTGTTGTAGCAGTTGGGACGATTTTGCTTCAAGCTGCTTCAGGTGCTCCTGCGTTTCCGCCCACAGGTCAATAGGCTGCCATCTTCTCTTCTACTTCAGCAAGAGAAGAAAGAAAGAGAGAAGGTTAAGAAAGAACAACAAAAACAATGGGAGAAAACAAACGAAAAAAAAACGACAGAAAGAAAGAAAGAAAAAAAGAAAGAAAGAAAGAATGAAAGAAAGTAAGTAAGTATGTAATAAAGACAGAAAGAAACAGCAATAAAAACAATAAAAAAAACAACTATACAATGAAGAGTGGGATGGGAATGTTGATGGGGAGGTGGGGTGGGGGGGCGTATTTATTTTTTTATATTCATTACGTACAGGTCACTCAACTCCAAAGAAGATGGCAGATTAAATGAGCCTCAATGTTTCCGTCAAGAATTTAGTCCTTGTCTGTTTCAAGTCACGTCCTTCACAAAGCGCAGAATTCTACAGTGATTGTTGTTTTAGTCTCATTTAGATCTCGCCAGTGTTGGTTACAAATGACGTTATTCCAAAGAGGAAAAAATAAGCAGATTCCTACCTTAAGAATACAACTGAAAGAAAAAGTCTTGCTTCGAATTTTAGTTCAGATCTGTTTACCAACGCATGCTTTGTAAATCTGAGGATAGTAAGCATAGCAAGGGGAAGGTTAAAAATAGACGCACACATTATGTTCACATATCAGATAGCAGCTATTTTATTTCTGGATAGCTCAAATAGCCTAGCATACATCAGAAATTATGTTTTGTAGAATATTTTACAATTATCAATATTATAAGTGTAGCAACAACGTAATAGACAGAAGAAAGAAAAAAAAACCCAAATAAACGAAAAAATGTGTTTATAACCTAGAGCAATCCACAATAAATACAATAAGAGCACACTGAAATCTTGTCTATTGGTATGATAACCATCAGAGGATGGGCAAGACTGCATAGCGATGGCTTAGCTTTAAGACTCCGATATCCACCTATTTGGACAGTGATCATCTTTGGTCACTCTATGAGAGGAGTTGGGGATGAGGGTTGTGTCCTGCCCCCCCCCCCCCCCCCCCCCTCCCCCCAGGACAGCCTGGCGGGGATCTAGAGTAAGCACCAAACAAACTTAACACTAAGACTAATACGCACGTCATCTCCTATATCAGAACATCATCATTGCCAACATAAATAACCATCCTCACGCTCACCATCACAATTACCATTACCGTCACCATCGCCAACAACATCATTATCACCATCATCATCATCATCATCACCATCATCATTACCGACTCAACAATTCCCCTTTCATGTAACAATCTGCACCATTACTTTCTTTTTACATAACCAACAAAAACGGGCACCAAAATCAGGACACGGGGATAAAAACACACCAAAAAAACAAAAACAAAAAAACAGTGATCATCTAGAGGGGAGATTTACACTGAGCAGTCACCGACAGGTGAAACAGAATAGACAAACGTACAGTACAACTAAAACTGAATGAGAATGATACCAATCTAACCTGGGAACTCAGCAATAGCCAAAAACATCGAACGACTGTTGTTTTTTTTTGTTGTTGTTGTTGTTTTGGGTTGTTTTTTTTAGGGGGGGGGGTTGTGGAGTAAAAACGATTTGTTCGTCTCTAGTTATCTTTTTCTGTGCTCATTTTTTTCGAAATAATTACCAAATGCACAGTTGAAGACGTGATTATATTATTATTTGACGTCGATTCAATCTTCAATTATGTATTCCGCGATTCCAGTAAAGATTAGAAACAGAATAATCAAAAGTTCCACAATCTGCTTCTCTGTTTAATGACTTTGCACCTAGTAGTACCTTTGCATTTTTCTTGTCTTTCTTTTTTTTTCTTGTTCTCTTTTTTAGTATATTATGAAGTATGTAAACCAATAATTATATCAGTAAACACGATGTTTATATCGTTACAGCTGACAAGGAGGAAGGATTGGAAAGGGGGGAGGGAGGTGGGGTACAGAGAGAGAGAGAGAGGGAGTGGAAGACCTGAACTGGGACCATAAAAAGAAACCGGACGAGACTACGCCTCATCTGCCAATTTGGATTCACGCTGAATTTGGCCCCGAAACGTCATCAATCTTCTGTTTCATGGTGCATTTTCTCCTGCACCAATTTGGATCCCAGACTCGCTGGCCACGCGTCGTAGGGGGTAAGGATGGGGGCGGAACAGGGTGGCAGTGGGGGCGGGGCCATGCTATTTGCAAACGGAACAATCATTTACAATTTTATTGGCATTTTAGTAAGGTTTTTTTTTCATTTTTGGTCCTTTAGTTTATCACATTTTAGTTTTAGTACGAGTTTAACGCACTTGCAACACAATACGATCATATAAGTGCCGAAGATGAGAGGTGTTACAAGAGAGTAACAAACACAAGTTAGAAGGAGGGGAGATAAGGACGATAGATATTTGATAGGAAAGAAGGAGCAAACCGCACCAGAGCATCCGTCAACCACGTACTTAGTTTATCAATGTAAGAAATATCAAACAAAAGAATAAAGCCACCTTTATGAATTATCCCCTGCAGGAAATAACATTCATAGTGACTTGTTCATTGTACCATCTGGGGTATCTTTTACCTGGGACATTAGATCTTTCTCATCCCGGGCTCGTCCTGACAGGCAGAGCCAAAGCCCACTTCTGAAATAATCAAAGTTGTAGAGATGGGGGTGTAAACATACCTACTTAAAAACAATGTTTTATACATTGCGTACAAGAAGAAATTCTGATTCCAAAACAGACAGTAATATAAGTCTGAATGAATTTTCTGATCGTCGATTGTCCATGTACCCCCTATCTATTTGCAGTAAGCTTTGGAACTGAATAGAATAGTAACCCTTCGACACAAAACTAAGAACACTTCAAATAAAAACAATATTATTATAACGAAATACAGTGTAATGATATTTTGAAAAGGGGTTATTGTACCGCGCATTTAGAGGGGGGAAAGATAATATTGTCATGTCAATTCATAACGAGAGATGATTAACACTGTAATGGCAAGTTTAGCACCATTGACTTGTCAGTACATGGAATCTAAAAGCACACAGTTCGTACAAGCGAAATCATTTGTGAGGCAGCGTGGTGGAATCAGGCTCTCGTCAATTGTTGGGCTTGTAGAGTTATTGGTCTCATCTTAAAGCTTTTTTACTTTTCTTTATATGGATGAAAAAAAATATCCATTTGTCTTGAATACAAATCGAGATATTTGCGAAAGAAGGAGGTGGGGTTCACTTATTTTCAGAGGTAAAATTAGTGAGAAAACGGCCTCCAAAGATTAGTTATTTTCTTAGCTAAAGAGTCCGTGGCAACTAAAAATTTACATTTTTTGTACCTTTAATCAAATTTTTCAGAATATTTCACACATAAATGAGTTTTTTAATGGGTATGAAAGGTGTTAAGCTAAAAAAAACATAAATTTGATAAAAATTCACAAACCAGCACAAAAATGCAAGTTTCTTCACTTGGATTATTTTTACGAGACCCTGAATCCACCTCGCTGCCTCACATTTTATCTTCCTTGCATATCTGGCAGGCTCACTGAGGTTAAGACATCCCCCCCCCCCCCCCGCCTAATCATGATATTTACCATTGAGTACCTCCAGTAACTTAAAACATCCGCCTCAAATTCCTCTTCAACTATTCCAAGCAAACATTAGCACCTATCAGTAGTTATGGTTAAGGTTTTTATAGCTGACATCCAAAAGAATTTCACAGTGTGTTTGGGGTTTTGGTTGTATTGTTAGTTTTATTTCTTTCTCTTTTGGAGTGGTTTTTTTAATTTATTGCTATCGCTTGCGAAAGACATAGGTTCGATTTTTAAACTGTGAAGTCTTTTCGAGTATTTCCTTGAATATTTTTTCCATCTTGCTATATAACTGCAGCCCTGCTATTCAATATTTTAAATATTGTCAATGACGGATATAAAAGTGTACAATAATTTTAGTCCGCACGTTGCCAGGTCATTCACAGTAAGTAATACGTCTTATGTAACCCTTTCAGTTATTTCCCAGCCTTTCTTTTTTTTTTTTGTAGCAGTTTTAATTTGACGTATGAGTACTGTAAGAAAATACGTCCTCAATATTTTTTTTTTCATTTTAAACATGTATAAATCATTAATTAAAGCATAACTACAATGTCTACCTTTGAGAACACAAGGGAAAAACTTACAATTGTTTTGATTCCGAAAAAAAAATATAGCGATGGCGAGCTGCTCTACAGTTCAGAGCCTAGGACGCCAAAGTTTGGTAACTTCCTAAGCTAGAATTCCAGTGGAAACTGCATATTTAGAATGTTGTGTCCATTCGATAAACGCTTTCTTTTTTTGGTTTGCTTGTTTTGTTGTGTATGTGTGTGTGTGTGTATGTGTGTGTGTGTGTGTGTGTGTGTGTGTGTGTGTGTGTGTGTGTGTCAGTGTGTGTGTGGGTGTTTGTGTGTGTATGTGTGTGTCTGTGTTTGGTTGTTTTGGGGTTTTGTTTTCTTTGATTTTTCTTCCCACTTCGCTTTGTGGCCGGAGCACATTATGTTTACCTTTGTCTATTCTTTTTACATTTAGCTGATACCAATAAATGTGTTTTTTGAGGGGTCATAAAACGTGTTGAGACAATAATTTAAAAAATCCCATGAAAATCCACCCGGCTGGTGGGAAAATATGGGTTTCTTCGATTTTTATTATTTTGACAAGCTTCTGATTTCACCACGATGCCCCAAATAATATATTCAAGGATTCTTAAAGGTTAAACAAAGATACCAAAGGTTTGTCAATTTGCAGGGGGTATTATAAGTGAGACTGCGTGGGGAAATCAGGTGCTAGTCAAAATGATGAAAGTGAACAAACTGACATTTTACTGCAGGCTTGGGAATTTTTATCGAATTTTTGTTTTTTGGCTAAACACTTTTTATACCCTTTAAACATATGTCAGTTTCCATGCCTCTCAAGCTAAGGAAATAACTAAACTTTGGCAGCCATTTTCTCGCTAATTTTACCCCTGAAACCAAGCGACCCCGCCTCCTTCAATCTCAAATACATGACTCGTAACCAAAATAACTGGGTATTGTTTTCATCAAAAGCTAGGCAAATGGACAGGCTTTAAGATGATATCATTAACTTCATTTGCCAAAAAAATTATGAGCGCCTGGCTCCACCGCGTCGTGACACACAAGAAAAGTATCACTGTAAGTGTACCATTTCAGCTTTCTATCTTACTTCTTTCCTAATGAGGCTAATGCCTTATCAAATGTCCATCCTGTCATGAACATAACATAATATCACGTGCTCGTGTGCCGCTAGCTCCTGTTTTATAACCCAAAGTCGATTTCCTCTTTTCTTATCCATAGCTCAGATTTCCCCTCACGATTGTCCCTGTTGTTTGATGACATTTGACCCCCTCGTTTACTCCAGCTCATCTTTTCTGAACTCCTGCCATTTTCACACAATTATGATTGTCTGCATAGAGCTGTGTCTGACACGATAATGTCTCAGATTGTCGAGAATGAGTCACGACACATATTTCAGAGTATTTGTCGTCTCTTATATGTCATGCACACGATGAAAAGGTCATAACTGTTCACAAATCGGTTTCATGCAGGTCTGTCACGTCATCAAGATGAGCTTGTGACACACAGATACTTTTGTTATGAGGCTGGGTGAACGAGGGGCAAGAAAGGCGTGGAGACAGGCTCAAATGTGTTTGGTGTGTGCATTAGCTGAGAACAAATACCTCATTGTTGATGAAACAATACCTACTGCTGTTCTGTATTAAGCATCAGTATTCTCTCCAAGTATAGAAAGGTTTTGACGAGAGATTGGTTTTTTCTTTCGTTTTGTTGATTTTTTTTTTGGTGGGTGGGGAAGCACCCATTTGTTTTACTTCTGACTATCTTTGTACAGAAAGTTGAGGTTCGTTACTTCACCTGCGTTGGGTATTTGCACACATACTGTATTAATATGCTAGTGTGTCAAATATGATGTACTACAAGATGGTTCAGTTCTCTCTTTGATAAACCAATAAAGTGTCAACAAAATGTTTAGTAGGGTCACCTGAGAAAGTTTGGGGACATGGTGAATAGAGTATGGAAGTATAGGAAACAATACATCAAAGTAACATTGTTACTATGTTCTCATTTCAGTTCCATGCCGTAATAATGTTATGATTGAGGTTGATTTTGAACCTCAAATGTATGTAAAAACACAACAAGCAGCTTTGCGTCTAGAAAAAATAATGTTCAAACGTTTAAAGCATTATTCGACCAATATTTATTGACGCCACAACCCACAACTCTTTCATGTCGGTTGCGTGGCTACTGTGAGCAGCGTCACGGGAGACTTGCGCATGTTTATCCCATCCAACGGTCGTTGGTTAGAAGATTTCTAGAATTTGAACTTTATAAGAAGATATCATCTAGTCTGTTCCAAACTAGATTCAAAGAGTTTTATGAGGAACTGTGAACACAAGGTGTCTGCGATCATGTAGTATACAAAAAAGTTACTGTACTAAGACTACTTAGCGCTAAGACAAGAGAACTGAAGACATTTGTTGGTAGCAATTTTTTGGGCAATTACGAATTGTAACTAACGAATTTTAATTTAGCCTCAGAGGTCATAATGGCTTCGTTGAAAAGAACTCAGCTGGACGATATGGTGATTGTTTTTCGGAACAACAACAAAATCAATTGTTTTGTTTTTTTAAAGGATGGGTTACTTGTATTCACCATAAACGACCGCCTCCAAGCCAGCAACATAAGCGCCATCTGATAATTACCGTGGACTGGGACCTGTTTGTTTTTTTATTTTAGAGGGTGAACTATCTTGTTGTGGCGGCTCTCTGGTATAATTCAGGATATCTAAACCTTCAAGTACACAGGGAAGCTGCTTTAAAATAAAAAAGTTTGATAACATTACAATTCTGAATAAAGCTGTAGCATGTGTCTGTGGTAAAGGTTGCATACTATTCTGCAGAAATAATTTGGAAAGATTTAAATTCTAACTGTGAAAAAAAAGAACAATTGACAAAAAAGCTTGTTATAATTTTTTAAAAGAATTAAACAGTTTCTTTTTTCGTCCTCCTGAAATGGAAATTCTCGACGGAGTACATTTGGACAGGTTGCCGACAATATATACCAAGGTGCAGAGACTTGTTCTGAAATACGACAACGGGGCACAGTCAATGCCTTATGAGACAAAGTTAGGACAATTACTGCACGCTTTACAATGTATGTTTGTTTTATTGTTTTAGTAGAGGTTTAACGGCGCTCGCAACTGCATGGTCATATGAGCGCCAGAAGATTAGAGATGTTACAAGAGAGTAACAAACACAAAAAAGAAGAAGGGGAGATAAGGACGACAGATATTTGATAGGAAAGAAGAAGCAAACCACACTAGAGCACCCGCCAACCGCCCACTTACAATGTATGGGATGTCAAGTATGGCGACAACAAACAAGAGCAGGAAGACCTTGTGCATAGTGTGCATAGTGTTGTCTATAAATAATAGTATCCGTCACGACATGGTGGAATCAGGCGCTCGTCAATTTTTGGACATAATGAGTTGTTCGTATAATCTAAATACTTGTTCATATGTAGTGCTTAGAATGAAAAGAAAATACCCACCTATCTCAAATCTTGAATAGAAAGCAAGATATTTGCGTCCCAAGGAGCTGGGCGTTGCCTGCTAGTGAAACAACGCCGCCCACATTTGGTGACTTTCAAAGTTAGTGTCCTTGGGTTTTTGATCACCCTAAATCAGTAAAATTGTACACAGAAATGGGGTTTTCAAAGGACACAACACATGCTGAGTCCTTTAATCCCCCCCCCCCCCCACTCCCCTCTCAAAGTAAAAAAGTCCCTAAAAATGCCTAACGGACCTTGGAATTCATTATTTTGCCGACAGCCTAATTTCACCTCAACGCCATTTAAGTGTCTTATCATTCTCACACAGGCCTCAACAACTTGGAATACAGACGCCAGCTTTAAACTGATTCTTCAAAAGCCGATTTTGTCTTTTCTCTAAAGTAGACGGCTGTAAATGGGATAAGGTATGGCCTTGTGTTGTAACAGGATGTGCACATGGTGCAATTTATCAGTAATAGATTGTCGTGTGGTGAAACCATCGTTATATTATCAGCCATTGAAGTCTTACAATTTGAACCTGGCTTTAACAAACTGAAACGTCATCGAGTTCCCAAAAGACTGAATTAACACTTTTTTTTTTTTAGATTTAAAAGTTGAGCTGTTTTTGCAAGCATTCCAAACTGAGATACTCAAAACAAGAAACACCTCCCTCCGCACGAGAATCGAACGCCCATCTTCGGTGTGCGACAGTAAAGTGCCCAAGGGTTACCATAATAATATGGAGACTAGTATTGAAACTTCAAGACACCTTTATTGAGCAGACGCCATCGACTTGACTAGTAATATCCTTGGCCGGAACCAAAGATAGTACATAACAAGATGGTTCACTCAGCCAAAAAAGAGTCCGCGGAAGTTCGTTCATTGCTTCAGATGCCACTGAAGTCTTTGTTTTGAAGCTCTCTTTCGTTTCTCCAGAAGAAGAATAGGATTAGTACCCACTTTCGTGCGCTGATCGGCAGCTGTTCATCAGCTGTTCGGGTTCGTCCAGGGCAGTGTTTTATGTCTTTTAAAAAATTTTAATGACCTCTCGCCTCTCATTCTAAAGTCAAATTAAACGAAGAGAACTATCGCCTCTTCCACCGGAAGAGGGTTTTATTAGCGTAACCATTTTTTTAAAAAAAGCGTTCTTACGAAATTTGAATTCTAATTTTTTTTTTTTTATGCTAGTTTCACTTTGATTTTTCTCCACACAAGTTGGGTAACTCTGTTCGCAAAGGGTGCGCTTTTTCGAAGAGGGCGCCACCGGATTTTGAGGGCGCTTTTTTAATTGGCTCAAGGAGAGGAGTGAACCATCAAATTATACAAAATCTTTGCTATTAATATCGTTGACCGGGAACTAACATAGCTGAAGCTCTTTGCTCCATACAAAAACGCCGATGTCCTGGTGTGCACCATGGGTGCGAAATTGATAGAACAATCACCACACACCTTACACACACACACACACCTTGTCTTTGGGGTCATTACAGTCCGAACATGCCCATCTCTGCCCCCCCCCCCTCTATCTTCAGGATCCATCCTAGAGTCTGTCTGCTTACAGTGTCCTTATGGCATTCATAAAATCCCCAGTCTCGCAACAGTCGAGTGTGCGCGCAACTTTTGCCTCAATTCCCGTCATTCCGTTCTAGAGACAAACAGTGTCATTCGTG
>NW_004797500.1:640324-643840 GCF_000002075.1 Aplysia californica
TTTTATACATAGAAATAATAAATAATTTCATAATGAAATGTCTTAAATTAGATCTGGCCAACGTTACTTTAGTTCTGCAATGGTTTGTTCACAAATTACGAGACCACTTGGTACAGCAAGAACTGATAAGTACTCAGAAAATGGTACATTCTAGGGACATCTTTCAATTCAGTTACCCACAAATTTCAAACCCTTGGCACACTTTTAAATAAATCGGTTAAGTCGGTACGGACGAACTATTTAGTACTTAAATGTGTCGTCTGAAACCTTTTATGCGAATATAGAGAGTGTTTGCAGATTGGGCCTTCTAGTAGTTCTATCCTTTAAACTGCACAGCTGTGTATGTAATAGTGTGAGCAGTGCAGATCAATACAGCCTTTTAAAACGCCCGCACTGACAAGGAGGAATGGGAATTCAGTAAATATTTAGTGAGTTATGGGACAGGCTGAAGAATTGTTTGATTCGGGGAAAAAGAAAGACCTCTTCAGGATTCTTTAAATAGAGACAAGGTGAAATCTCATTTTTCCCTTTTGTTTACTCTATGAAAGAGGGAAGAACATTGATAGTTCCAACTGAATTTAACCCTTTAATCTATTTGTAATGTACTCGTATGTGTTTTATGCTCCAAATGACACAATAGATTATTTAGACGGCGGGCTTTTAACCCTGCGAACCTGGGGCAAACGGATCTGAGAAGGATACAATACCCCAGCAAAAAGCTCTAGATTCTCGATACAGAATTTTCTGTCGACTTGGGAATAGAATTGGGGTCCCCTGTGTGCGACAGCGGAGTGACTAACCACTACACCACAGACGTAGGCCATATGTGAGGTATCATTGTAAAATCAGACACTCATCAAAAATATGAAACATTTTTTCCAGTTTGGCAATTTTTGTCAAAGTTTTCTTTTTTGCTCAATACCTTTGATGTGTATATAAAAATACATTTCTCTCTTAATTTTACTGAAAAACGTTGATTAATGGCACAAAATATGTATGTTTTCAGTTTTCAAAGACTCTCAAACTTAACAACTTTGGCAGACATGTTCTAGCAAAATTTACCTCAGAAACAGACAAGCCTCATTTCTTTTAATTGCAAACATTTCAAGTTTTATTTAAGAAAGATTGTTACTTTTTAACTGAAAAGAGACAAATAAACAAGTTTTATGATTATACCAATGATTCCTTATGCCCACAAATTGACCGTGGGTGGTTGGCGGGTGCTCTGGTGTGGTTTGCTCCTTCTTTCCTATCAAACATCTATCGTCCTTATCTCCCCTCCTTTTTAATGTTTGTTACTCTCTTGTAACACCTCTAATCTTCTGGCGCTCATATGACCTTATGCAGTTGCGAGCGCTGTAAAATCTTCTACTAAACAAATTGACCAGTGCCTGATTCCACCACAGACGTACCCCCTATGTCTCTCTCAGCACAACCACATAGATGTAACTTCGACAAGCTGCCCCAAAGCAAAGAACCCTCTCTAAGGATCGTCCCAAAACCCCACCCCTACTCTCTGCCTATCAAATCCCGTCCATTTTCGTCTGCAAAGAGAAAAACTTAAAAATAAAAGAGAAATGGTGCAGGTTTCGTGAGTTCAGGAATGACTTGCAGGGAATATAATTCTTTTGAAGACTTTTTGTTTGTTTGTTTGTTTTGTTTTCTGCTGTTTTTCTGAAAACAAACTTCTCATAGCAATCCCCCCTCCCATCCCCAACCCCCAGTCCCACCTCCTATAATGCAAAAAATCATGATAAAGGACAATAACAATGCAACTTAGCCAAAAAAAGTACCAAAAATAACTTTCGACACTCCACAACCTCTCCACTTCTCCTCTGCCACGGACTCTTAAGCTAAGGAAATAACTTCTCTTTGACGGCCATTTTCTCACTAATTTTTCCTCTGAAAACAGGTGACCCCACCTCCTTCATTCGCAAATATCTCGACTTGCACTCTAGATAAATGGATATTTTTTTTCATTGAAATAAAGACAAGTGAACAAGCTTTAAGATGATACCAATAACTCTACATGCTCAAAAATTGACGAGAGCCGGATTCCACCACGATGCCTCACATATATTATGTATTCCCTTCTACACCACTGCCTGTCAACTTTTTTGAAACAGTGCCCACTTTTGCCAACTCTAAATGTCGTACCCCAAACTTCATGTATTTCCAAGACGGACATAGTAATACCGGTCACTATCCAGGTGATCCACCCAGGCTGGGAAGCACCAGTCTACACACACACACACACACACACACACACACACACACACACACACACACACACACACACTCCTAAATCTTTTCTTTTCTACACACATACACCCTCAGTCAGAAAACACCCTAACACCCTCAATCACAGACTACACAGTACACACATGTTCTGCTCTAAACACACACACCCTCATCACAGACATACACAATTTACCCTTACTCACATACGCCCACACACACAAACACACATCGTTTCCCCCAGCACACATGAACCCTCACTTGTACTTATAGACACACAAAAGTCTCCCCTACACACACACACATACACCCTCACACAAAGACACACATATTCCTCCCCCCTACACACACACACACACACACCTTCACTCACAGACACACATCTGTTTCCCCTCTACACACATACACCCTCACTCACAGACACACATATTCCTCCCCTATACACACATACGCCCATAATCACAGACACGTATCACCTCTACACACATACGCCCATAATCACAGACATATATCACCTCTACACACATACGCCCACACTCCCCGAAACACATATTCCTTCACTCTACACACATACACCCTCACTCCCAGAAACACATATTCCGCCCCTCTTCACACATACGCCCACACTCACAGACACCTATTCTCCTTTATAAACACACATCTCCACCCCAAAACCTCATAATATTGATCCTCGTATCTCCACATCTCTGCAAGGTCTTCCCCTTCCAATACCCGAACAAGAAAACGTTACAGTTGCCCGAACGTTCACTTTCCCCTCCAACATTCCAACACCAACCTCGTCCCCAGTAGGGCTGAACAATGAGTCGCTTTAATTAACAAAAATCGGATAATATGTACGTGCCCCATTACTGCAAGTAATATGTCATGAACCACTTTGACAAACAGGTTAGCATGGCTTCAACAAATGGATGCACCCACTTCGGCAGACGGGTCGGGAAAGAGAGTAAAGAGTTTGAATTCGGATAATGTCTTATTGAGTATTATCCGATTATCCGGATATTTTTCCGGATTTTGTCCACTTCTAGTCCCCAGACTCACTCTCAACTGTCGGCGCCTGGCCAGTGAGTTAGTGAGTGGTTGTGTTTAGCAGTCATCACGACAAAGCTTTTGCGTCATTTCCTGCCGGCAACAAGACAAACACAGCCCTGTCATCTATTCCGTGCTTACCGTCCAGCCAGCAGGCAGCGGCGGTGTCTAGATCAAAATGTGAGTGGGGCTCAGAAATGAGGAAAGGTTGAGTTCAAAGGGTATTCTGCG
>NW_004797500.1:644452-645540 GCF_000002075.1 Aplysia californica
ACACACACACACACACACACACACATACACACACCCTCACACAAAGACACACAATTTCCCCCTACACACACACACCCTCACACAAAGACACACAATTTCCCCCTACACACACACACCCTCACACAAAGACACACAACTTTCCACAACACACATACTTCCACACTCACAGACACCTATTCTCCTTTATAAACACACATCTCCACCCCAAAAACCTCATAATATTGATCATCGTATCTCCTCCACCAAGGTCTTCCCCTTCCAATACCCGAACAAGAAAACGTTACAGTTTCCCTAACGTTCACTTTCCCCGCCAACATCCCAACACGAACCTCGTCCCCAGACTCACTCCCACTGTCGCCGCCTGGTCAGTCAGTTAGTCGTGGTTGTGTTTAGCAGTCATCACGACAAAGCTTTTGCGTCATTTCCTGCCGGCAACAAGACAAACACAGCCCTGTCATCTATTCCGTGCTTACCGTCTAGTCAGCAGGCAGCGGCGGTGTCTGGATCAAAATGTAAGTGGGGCTCAGAGATGAGGGTAGGTTGTGTTCTCAGAGAACCTCCCCTAGTAGGGCTGGGCAATGAGTCGCTTTAACCAAATTCGGATTATATGTACGTGCCCCTTTACTGCAAACAATATGTCATGAACCACTTTGACAAACAGGTTAGTATGACTTCAACAAATGGATGCACTCACTCCGGCTGACGGGTCAGGAAAGAGAGTTAAGAGTCTGAATTCGGATAATGTCTTATTGAGTATTATCCGATTATCCGGATATTTATCCTTATTTTGCCCACTTCTAGTCCCCAGACTCACTCTCAACTGTCGGCGCCTTATCAGTCAGTTAGTGGTGGTGTTTAGAAGTCATCACGACAAAGCTTTTGCGTCATTTCCTGCCGCAACAAGACAAACACAGCCCTGTCATCTATTCCGTGCTTACCGTCCAGTCAGCGGGCAGCGGCGGTGTCTGGATCAAAATGTGAGTGGGGCTCAGAAATGAGGAAAGGTTGAGTTCAAAGGGTATTCTGCGCAATATTCTGATTGTTATTTTAAAAGAGAGTATATCACAAAATGTCCAAGATAACCCCCC
>NW_004797500.1:646724-649752 GCF_000002075.1 Aplysia californica
TTGAAAAAATATTTTTAAATTTTGAATATTTGTTTTAATTTTCTGTTATTATTAGTATATTACTGTTTGTAATTGTGGTTGTTATGTCTTATTCGAATGCACATTCCATGAAAAGCATTGACTTCATTCTGATATTGAAACAGAAGAAAAGGATTCGGCTCCTACCGATGTTGAAATCGTAATATCAGGCCAACACCACTAGCCTCTGGCCTGTAGGGACACCGGAAATACAGGTTAACTAGGGGCGCTGTATCCATGGCAACCACAGGAACGCAGTGACAGGGAGAGTTGACGAATCGTAGTCGAGGGTCACGGACATAACCTTAGCCAGCTTACAATATGAGATGCAACGTGATGAAATCTGGCGCTCGTCAAAATAATGAACTAATAAAAATCGGCATTTTGGGGGGCCGATGGGCATTTTTTATCGAATTTTCTTTAAAAACGCCTTTTTTGTTTATTTGAAAACATTTTTGAGTGGATTAAAAAAAAAACCCATTGATTAAAGGTACAAAATAATATTAAAATGTCAGTGTTCAGTTTTCAAGGATTCTCAGGCTATGGAAGTTACCAAACTTTGGCGGCCATTTTCTCACTAATTTTACCACTGAAACCAAGTGACCCTGACCCACTTCAATCGCAAATATTTCGATTTCTATTCCAGTTAGATCGATTTTTTTTCACCAAAAGGTTAACGAACAGGCTTAAAGATGTTACCAATAACCCCATATGCCCAAGAGTTGACAAGTGCCTGATTCCACCACTTCGTGTCCCATATTATTATGGTAGGAATGGCAATTGAGAGAAACAGAGAATGCTTGGAGTTCTATATTGTTCTATGTAGGTGCTTTACATTCCGATGGTAGAATTTACTGATCGAGGTCAAACTGAGCTCAGATGAATACAACACCCCAGCACAAAGACCGAGATACTCGATAAAACGTCTTTCTCGTCGGGAATTGAACGGATGTTTTGCGAGTGATGGCGAAGCAAATACCCGTTACACAAGAGACTGGTTCTTGGTAATTAAAGGTATATTATGTTTCTTATGACTGTGAGTGAACTTAACCCTTTCCGTTCGTGTTTTTCTATCGTATCCATACGGCGTGTGGAACTGTGTGCCATCACTTTCAAAGAGAAAATTTACTCGTTAATCCGATCCGTACGATTTGCATAGCAGTTGGTCAGAGGGATTTTTTGAGAAATACTGTAAGCTTCAAAGAGATCTTCGCCCAAGAAGTATTCTAAGTGAAGAATATAATCCCAGGGCACAAAACGACCCTAGGGCGTACGGATAGGGCTAATAATGGCAAATGTAGGCTCAGGCTACAATATCCTAATCTTTCCCCATCACCCATCTTTTTACGTTCTCCAAGTAAGTTGCTCTGGGTCTACCAATGCTTCTTTAGCCCTCAAGTTTGCCTGGGAGAGCGTCAAGTTCAATTCCTACATGATGTCTATAAAGACTTCAGATACTCGATTGAGAAAAAAAACAACAACACCTTCCCACCTGGGTATCTGCGATGAGTGTAACCGTTTCAGCACAAACTCCCGTATAACTTAATGACTAGCCTGACAAGAAAGGTGTAAAGCAATGTTAAATTGAGAAAATATCAAAGGCAGACCACGTGTGTCCTGTGGATATCCCGGGTTGAGTGTGTGTGTGTGTGTGTGTGTGTGTGTGTGTGTGTGTGTGTTTGTTTGTTTGTTTGTGTGGGAGGGGGGGCAGGGGGTAGGCGTTTCAATGAGGCCGATACAAACCGGACCTCCTTTGGCTGAAATAAATTTTGGCCATAATATTCGTCAAGCTATGCACTGGGGCGTAAGACCAACTCACATTCCAAGGCAGTTATTGCTAAGTCACGTGAGTCTCTCATGGGTAGTCGGGAGGGTCGCATGGGCTGGTGGGGCAGGAAGAAAAAAAAGGGGGGGGGGATAAAGGACTATAAAATTGTGACTCCCGCCCTTCTACGTTCAAGCGCCCTCACGCCGCTGTGTGTCAGCCTGTAGTTTTGCTGCAGCCGCTGGGGACTCCAGTATGTTCACTTATTATGTAACGGTTTAATGAATTCAGCGCACGTGAGAGAACGCTCTTGACCTTTGCTCTTCCGAAAGGAATGTCGAAGAGCAGGACTCAAACTCAACCCATAGAAAAACAGCATACAGATCTCAGTTTGAAACTCTCTTTCAACCTTTATTCATTATAAATCATTCTTGAACAGAGTTTATCAAATTTTTACAGACAGCTCCCACTTCTGCGTCCTTCATGAATCTGAAATTTTCGTACCGATTGTCTAAATAATTTCATTAGCAACATTGTGTGTCCAGGCGGAGCACTGAATAATAACTTACACCACCAGGGGGATGATTTCCCGCGGCCCACCAAAATTACGAAGTCGCCCACTAGTGGGAGACGTCACCTAGGACAGCAAGGGCTGAGAAATTTGTGGCACGACGGGGTGAAATCATTCTTTCGTCAATTTTGGGGCATATAGAGTTGATGGTATCATATAAAGGCTTGTCAATTTCCTTGTTTCGGGTGTTGAAGGAGGTGACGGTCACATGGTTTCAGAGGTAAAATTAGTGAGGAAATGGCCACCTAACTTGATTTATTTCTTTAGCTTGAGAGTCCGTGGAAACTGAAAATTTACATTTCTTCTGCCTTTAATCAACGTTTTTCTATAAAATATACTGCGAAATGTTCTCTATAAGGTGCATAAAAGATGTTGAACCAAAAAATAAAACATTCGATAAAAAATCCCAAACCTGCAGGAAAATGCCACTTTCTTGACTTTCATTATTATGGCGAGTGCCTGATTTCACCACGCTGCCTCACATATGGACGTTTTGCTCTATTACCGTGGAGAATGCGGTCTCCTGGGACATTATTATACAATGTTCTCTTTTGTCTCAGATAGACACGGTGCATTTTATATTATACTTAATATGTGTTTCTCTTGGTTGGATATTTTTTCTTCACACACACACACACACACACACACACACACACACACACACACACACACAC
>NW_004797500.1:654162-655166 GCF_000002075.1 Aplysia californica
TTGAAAGACGACAGATTTAGAATACATGTACATTGAAAGACAACAGGTTTATGGTATCATAATATGTACATTTAAAGACGACTGGTTTGAGGTTCATTTGCGAGTACATTGAAAGACAACATATTTCGAATACATGTACATTGAAAGATATCAGGTTTAAAATACATGAACAGTGAAGGACAACATGTTTAAAATACATGCACAGTAAAAGACGACAGATTTAGAATACATGTACATTGAAAGACATCAGGTTTAAAACACATGTACATTGAAAGACAAGAGGTTTAGTATACAAGTCATTGAAAGACGACTGGTTTGGAGTTCATTTACTCGGTTGTGCGTTCACTGCCGATGAAAACGGAGAATACCAAGGGAAAAGAAGAACACCCAGAATCTTCACAACCAAAATTCTAAGCCCATGCGCACAGGAATGTTGATCTCGGCTTTCTCTCACGTTTCTTGACTTCCGTCTAAACCTTTGAATTCTATCCAATATAATTCTTACTGAAGACTCCAGCTCATAAGGGTTCTTTCACTGTGGTCCTTAGGCCCCATTCAGATGTTTGAACCAAAAGTTGAATTCCAGCAAATTGCAGACACAGGCATGACAGCTAGTAGTTTGATGAAGAATGAAGTAAATCAAAATTAAATAAAGTAACGGAGTATGATAAACCGTGAGACCCTCTTGTGCCAATTCCCTTGCCATGCAAAACATAAATAATATGTGGAAGGAATATTGTAAATATAATAAAATCCTCTGAGAAAAACAGGTAAGAGAGGGGAGTTGTTGAGAGAGGTTTTTGTTTGTTTGTTTGTTTGTTGCTGTCGTTTTTGTTTGTTTTGTTTTTTTGTCTGTTTCCCTGAATATTTTTGTTGCTTTTTAAAATATAGCGTGTACACTGTCTCGAATTCAATTCAGAAACGAAAAAATAAATAAAACGTTTTCATTTCTCTTCTCGCTACGACACGACAATAGTATTATGGCCAACAGGTATCTGACCCGC
>NW_004797500.1:659269-661455 GCF_000002075.1 Aplysia californica
AATGTATATCAAACATAAAACCTCCGGCTGTTCTTCCTCACACTGCTCTTCGTCGCCCGTCCCCTAACCCGCCACCCCCTCACACCCCTCACCACAGTGCACAATGCTGCCTGCCATAGATCTCGCCTCAGCCTGATATATGTCCCACTCTGAACACAAGACGAGGGGGCGGACAGGAATCTCTGGAGGGAATTTATGGTCGAGGAGCTACGTGATGTGCAGCTCAAAGAACATTCCGAGTTGGGTAAACATGAGCGTTCTTTTTTACCCCTGCGTTATTTCTGTCTGTCACCTTACGTTTGGCTGTTATTGAGTTATAATTTCCAGTGCTGTCTAAGCTCGATTATCACCCTTAGAGTGAGAATTAGTGAAGTATATCATTCTGAAGTTTGTTCTAACCACCGTCACCGCCATTATGGTCAACATCATTATCGTCAGCTTCTTCAACAACAACTGCAGCAGCAATTGGATGATGATGATCATCATCATTATTATTATCATCATTATTATTATCATCATCATCATCATCATCATCATCATCATCATCATCATCATCATCATCATCACCACTATCATCACCATCATCATTATCATTTTAATAAAGAGGAAAAGCATTTAATACAGACCTTATTATATCTTTCTAGTACGTTAAGTGTATCTAACTCTTAGTGTGGGTAAGAGAAGTCTATTCGACCTCAGTACGTCTCAAATTTTCTCATTGAAATTTTCAGCAGCACTATCTTCCCTGTAACTTCGCTCTATTAAGACATTTTTAAATAAAAGTAACACCAAACTAAATAGAAACAATTGAGTAGTGCAATAAGCTCACAGTTTGGTTATATTGGCTGTTTATGTCGAAGCCCTGCCCCCTACTTCATCATAACGTTTTCGATGGTTGTGCAAATACTCCTACCCATAAAATTAAAGCTATTTTCAGATTATAGTCTCTGACAAAAACATATTATAACGGGTGGAAATGAAACATCCAAATCTGGGAGCAACTTTATTTGTCATGGTCAACATTATAATGGTAATAAAGTTTAAGTAATGTGCTCGAATTTAGCTAAATGGCTATTGTTGGACGGTTGAAAGGACTAACATAGATTCCATAATAAAAATATATTATCATTCACAGTAGAAGTGGATCAAATCTTACCAATTTGTTTTGACTTTTATGAATAATTCAGCATAAGTAAATTCTGGCAATAAACAGACGCATTATGTTATTTTTGATGGACATACTGCGTATGCGCTTAATATTCATTAGTATGCGAGTAACACAATAGTATGTACAAGTATTTGTATATTCGCTGGGATGCATAAGACAGCAAGATGAATACATGAGTTTTCATGAAGCGCTGCTAGAGGGCTCCTCTTACCAGATCTCTAAATATGAGAGTACCCAGTCCTTTCAGGCACAGACATTGGCTGTCAGAGGGGAATGTACCAAGTTAGGATCTGAGAAAAAATAGGCTGGGTGGAGGAAGGACGGATTTTTTGTCGGGTGGGGGTGGGGGTGGGGGTGGACAGTAAACACTCATACCATTATTCTGCCTGAAAGGATTCCTTGGAAGGACTAAGTCGGTGTATCAGTGCAAGTACAAAAAGGTATCGTGAAGGACACAAGCTACTAAAATTTGTTTTGTTTTTTAAATGTTGGCTTGCTTTTTTTTCATACGATTCCATTTAGCATGTGAGGATGTGCACACCAGATTTTGCCTAGTCCTAATATACATGTACAACTAGTGTGGAGCAGCTCTTAAATATGATAGTGTTCAAGATCTGGGTGTCTTGAACGTAAAATATGGGTAAAATGTCACAAAATGTAGAGTATTAGTGGTCTCGTGATTAGGGTGTCGGGCCCGTAATTGAAAGGCTCTAGGTTCGAATCCCAATATGTGCACAACCTTGTGCCCTTGGAAAATAGACCCACTTTCTTCACTTCACACAATTGGGAATGGATAGACCGGTTATAAACCTCAAAAGATCTTGTCAGTATTTAATCATTTTAGAGTTTAATAAGCTGCTTACAGTTAAATATGTTTTCTAGGAAGCCGAGAATGTTTCTGAGTTGTCTAGAGTCCGCCTGGATAGTATTAAATAATAATTATGAAGGTTATAGACCTTGGTGTAGACATATATAAATGTAGTCATTATTATTGTTATTATTATTATTATTATTATTA
>NW_004797500.1:661632-663774 GCF_000002075.1 Aplysia californica
TTATTTTATGTAACTAGTTGTCCGAAAATAATTCAGGCGAACTCATCCTAAAAAAGCAATGAAGATTTCACCACTTTCTGTACACAACACGTACCCAGAGAGGGTGCGCTGGGGAAGGGGTGGGGTTTGGGGAGTGGGGGGAGGGGTAGGGATTTTCATTGTGATTTTCCAGTGGTTTTTGGGTTGTTTTTTTTGGGGGGAAACTAAATCACACCTTACTTATTATGTCGGAGTTTTACACCCCTAATGACACAATCCAGATCTCTTAGGAGGCAATCTTCGATCCTGCCTGACAAGGCCAATCCGGATTACAGGGATACGGCTTCCAAGCAAAAAGACCGAAGTGTTCAACAAAAAGCCAAAACTATGTTCTAATCGATTCAATGTGCTGCAAGCTGATGACTATGTTATATAAGCCGGCGTCCTAAACGATCAGTATTGTTTAGCTGGGGCGTCAAACAATTACAGCAGTGCTTGTTAACCATTTTTTTGCCATCTTAAAGAGGCTACAATTTTCGTGTCGGCATCTAAATGTATTGCAAAGGTGGGCGTTAAATAATACATGTCACTACCCAAATGATCCCCTTACCGCCCTCCGAAATTACCTAATGGCCCACTAGTGAACAATACCCTCTCAGGTTGGCAAATACTGCCATAATTTAATGATCGGTATCGTTTCACTGGGGCCCAAACATCTACACAGCCAGATCACGCCACATATTATCGCAACCTGAGAATTACAAAGTTCTATCAGATATTTTTGGCCGTTGTGTATTTACAAACCATGAAGTTAATTGATCCATCTGCTCTATCAAAATCGTAAGATCATTCAGAGTTGTTATCGGGATAGCCTATTCAAAGAACTGCATTCGAAAAACATTTGTGTGTTGTGAAACGCCAAAGTTTTGACGTCAAATTGTTCAAATCTAGGTAATGAGCGGATAGGAGTTCGTACTTCTAGGGTAGCATTATTTTAGTGGTGTTCTCCATTTTCTTGGCCTCTTCATGATGTTTGAAGTTTTGACCGTACAAGATGAACCCCCCCCTCTCGCCTTGCCCCCTACCCTCCCACCCCGGGCCCCTTTTAATGAGGTATTGCCTTGAGGTGTGGTCACTGTCCGTTTGTGGGCAGTTGTTTGGTTTCTCCCTCCCCTTCACCTTCACCTATCCCGGAGACTGGATGTCCGTCGGGGCGATTTTGAAGATTTGGCCATCAGCTTCCTCCACTCCTTCCGGTCTTCAGCTTTTCTGAGCGTGTCTTTTGAATTCCAGACCTGTCCATTTCTTGATCTTTTCCTCCCAACTCTTTTTCGGCCTCTGTTCCTTTTTTTCCTGGACGCTGCATGATTGCATTATCCCTGTAGTCTATTTTTATTGTTTTATTTATCAATAACATAACAATGCTGGAAATGGCATGCATACTGTGACATATAAGGTAAATTCGTGTTCTGATTTGTGTATGTTTGTTCAAAATGTGTCATAACATTACCTTTGATCTGCTGGTTATTAGACATTATTGTGTTACCGCACCTAGGTTCGTAAAGAGTTAACAAACGTCGACTTATGGCTTGCAGTCGTGTTTCGGTAGTGAGCTTGCCAAAAGTCTCTTTGCTGCACAGTGTAGAGCTGGGCGAAGGATCGATTCCGGAACCGATTTCCACGATTAATGCTACGGGAGAAACGTTGTTCCGACTCCTTTTTACGTAAACCAACGGTTACCAGTTACTTTAAAATCTTCTCTTTTTAAAACAATATTTTTGAAAAAAAAGAATGATGCTTCGTAGTGTTCCTAAATCAATTTTATTCTAAATCCTGAAGACGCTCGGAGCCAATTAGGTAACCACCGGAAGAAATCACATCTTTAGAAAGTAAGAAATTGGGTTCGGAGCCGATTCCTACGATTCCTAGCTTTCAATAACCGGGAACCTAGCCGCCCAGCACTACTGCACCGATCTTCTGAAATTTGTATTCTTGTTGGTCTGATTGATAGTGTCTTGTTTTTATCTACATGAAGTAGAGAGATGTGAACTCCTGGGCAAGACGCCTCACGCACACAAACACACTCACCAGGTCTCCCCACCCCTCTCTCCGCACACACACACACACACACACACACACACACACACACACACACACACACAC
>NW_004797500.1:664378-665966 GCF_000002075.1 Aplysia californica
ACACACACACACACACACACACACCTATCTCACCCCACTAACCCCCACCCCCAGCATCCTGTCTAAATGGGTTGATAGATTCGGGATGAAAAAAGAGAAACTGGATCTAGAGGAATAAGGAGCAGACACCGCTGTCTAGAACCAGACATTCTTCATGCCCAACTTAAAACCAAACTGAAGAAATGCACAGACTCCCCAGGGCGTAAATGCTCAAAATAAACTTGGCCACGACTCTGTTCGCACGCCTTTACCCTTTCCTCAAGGTAGGCAGTCTGTCCTCACGGCAAACCATTGACTGTCAATCCATCAATACAACCACGTTTTCACCTATGCTTCCACTTCCATTACCCCCTCCTTTGATGGCGTAACCATCTGGCTGAAGGGAAAATCCAGAGTTTCTACGAGTCTGAAAATCAAAGACAAAGACAAAAACAAAGACAAAGACAAAGAATAGAATGGGGTAAACTTCTAAAGCGCAGCCTCGCTGAAAACGAAACGAACCAATAGGTGTGAAACCATGGATGCCATTCTTGTCTGAAGAAAAAGGTGATTGTGCTGACAGTGTACGATACAAAAACGTAAAAAAACTCGGCTCTTAACCTCAGCGTCATTTGAATGATCTGGAACCTTTCAAAGTGTGTCGGAATCTGTAACAACTACTTGTTTAGGCTATCCATCGTTGTACTTACAAGATACGAGTTCAGTTTATAGAAGGAAAATCTAATGATCAGTTATATAATTATATAAGATGTTAAGTTAATAGCGCCTTCCTCCACGTCAACTATTAGACGGAACAAACACTCTTCATCCTTTCAAATTTAAATTCAGGTAATATTTAGTATTCGTAAATGTGTAATAAAGCTTAATTCTCATTTCTTTGAGCATGAACAGCTGTTTCGATCCGGGGACCTTTTGAATGACAGACGAGCACCGTGCCTCTGGACCACGAGAACACTCTTTAATAACTTCTCTAATCTATGGTTCATACATGACCTAATTGTGTTCCAGATACTGTAAAGCTGGTACTATTTTTTAAAAGTCAATATGGAGTCTAATAACGGAACAAGATATGACCCGAGAGAGCAGACCTGAGCACAATAATGTAGGGCACAGTGAGCGACTAGGAACGATAATCCATTATCCAGAAGTCACGACTCAATAATAACAAAGTCTTATATAAGCTACACCCGAACGTTTGAGATCTTTGTTCAACGTTTTCACTCTCAGTATATCTCAAAAATGAAAAACAATATTTAACATTGAGGGGTTTTCTTTCTAATAAATTATTTTTTAAAAGCAGAAGAAATTTTCTTCCCTAACATGTTCTCTTTTCATCTCCTTTCCTGCCTGTTTCTACTGTTATTCCTGATCTTAGTGTTGGTAATAACGAACGACTGGCCTTCTCTGATAAGGGCGAGAAATCTAGGAGGTTGCGAGTGCTAGTTTTGCACTTTAAAGATCCCTTACTGGTCCTTCATATCGATAAGAGTAAGCTTCGGCGCGATCCTAGCAAAATGAAGAAGAAGAAGAAGAAGAAGAAGAAGAAGAAGAAGTAGAAGAAGAAGAAGAAGAAAAAGAAGAAGAAGAA
>NW_004797500.1:666584-667974 GCF_000002075.1 Aplysia californica
GAATAAGAAAGAGAGAAAGAGGGAAAGAGAGAAAGAGGGAGGGAGGAAATCCAAAGAAATCAAATCGAAAGAACAAAATATAGCGAGTTTTTTAATGTTTAGTAAATGGAAAAATACCTAAAGTTATGGGAAGGTTAGTATGAATCATTTGTGGCTGGGTCCATGATTGATGATTACTATAGGACAAAAAACTACTAATGTGTGTCCCAATGCTTTGGAATCATGCGTTCGTCAATTTTGTGTAATGTGGAGTTATTGGTGTCATTTTAAGGCTTGTTCATTCGTCTTTGTTTCAATGAAAAATACTGATCTGTCTTGAATAAGAGTCGAGGTATTTGATATTGAAGGAGGTGTGGGTCACCACGTTTCAGAGGTAAAACCTAGCCAGTGAATGACCACAGAGGTAGATGAGTTCCAAAGCTTAAGAGTCCTTCAAAACTGAAAACTACATTGTGAGGCAGCTTGGTGGAATCAGGCTCTCGTCAAAATAATCAAAATGAAGAAACTTGCATTTTTCCGCAGGTTTGTGAATTTGTATCAAGTGTTTGCTTTTAGGCTCAACACTTTTCATCCCATTAAAGAACTCATTTCTGTACAGATTTTTCTTAAAAACGTTGATTAAATTCACAAAAAATGTAAATTTGCAGTTTCCACGAACTCTTAAGATAAGGAAATAACCAATCTTTGGCGGCCATTTTCTCACTAATTTTACCTCTAAAAACAGGTGGTCCCCACCTCTTCATTCGCAAATATCTCGACTTGTACTTAGGGTAAATGGATACTTTTTCCATTGAAATAAAGACAAATTATGAACAAGCTTTAAGATGACACCAATACATGCCCAAAAATTGACGAGAGCCTGATTTCACCACATATTATTTTGTTGTGATTTGAATCAACATGGTTCAGTAAAATCTACACCGAGATGTGTTTCTTAATGGACAAAAACTAGATCTATCTTAAGTAAAAAATAAAATTCGATAAACATTGCCCAAAGAGAAACAAAAGAATGATATGCTAATTCTTCGATTTCATTGTTATGACGTTCGCCTGACATCACCAGCCTGTCTCACAAAGGTATTGTATCAATCAGCGCAGATCAAGGACAAAGCCACATGGAATCTGGAGAAGAATCACAGAAAGAGATATACGGAAAAGTGGAAAGACATGGGTTAATACCAAGAGACTTAAAGTCCAATGCAAGCAAAGCTGGAAAATGTATGTTCGTGACCTATGCCCTGATGAAGGGTAGAAAGACAGTAGACCTAACGATGATGACGACAGTGATCTCACAGCACTTCCCTGTCCCCAAAAACCCTAGCTTAACCACCAGCCCCACCCCCACCCCTCACACCCAAACGCCAAAACTTTAACTTCCACCACACCCACG
>NW_004797500.1:670556-671738 GCF_000002075.1 Aplysia californica
ATCATCATTACCATCATCATCACCATCACCATCATCATCATCACCATCATCATCATCATCATCATCTTCATCATCATCACCATCATCATCATCAAAACAATAATATATTATCAAAGTTGGAAGGCGGGGTCGGGTTGAGTGGAAGGAGCTTGGAGGAGAAGGGGTGGGTCCGGTTAAACCACATAATATAAACACAATCGAGTAAAACGTTGTATTTTACTGTACTGCAAGGCAAAATTTGTGAGGCAGCGTAGTGGAATCAGACTCTCGTCAAAATAATCAAAGTGAAGAACCTTGCATTTGTCCGCAGGTTTATGAATTTTTGTCAATTTTTTGTTTATTGGCTCAACACCTTTCTTGCCTATTAAAGAACTCATTTCTGTGGAAATGTTTCTGAAAAACGTTAATTAAAGGTACCAAAAATGTAAATTTTCAGTTACCACGGACTCTTAAGCTAAGGAAATAACTAACCTTTGGAGGCCATTTTCTCACTAATTTTACCTATGAAAACAGGTGACCTCCACCTCCTCCTTTTGCAAATATCTCGACCTATATTCAAGATAAATGGATATTTTTTTCATCCAAATAAAGACAAGTGAACAAACTTTAAGATGATACCAATAACTCTACATGCCCAAAAATTGACGAGAGCCTGATTCCATCACACTGCCTCACAAATTATAACAACAGCGTGATAAACACACACACATAGTGTGTAATCCTGTTCTTTCAACCGCCAATCAGCAGTCCTCAGTTTTTTCCTCTTGAAAGAGGCGCCTTTGATGATGCCCCCAAAAGGCTATATCTATGGTCTGGCCAATTACTAGAAATATCATAACGAAATTAAGGACGACACAGGGGGGCGAAAGAACAGAGGAGACTGGGTTTAAGAATACAAAAAATACCTCTATAAAGCACAAACAATTACGAAAGAAAAGAGGAATGGCAGACTCCCCCAAAATTATACTCGGACAAAAAAATGGAAATTGTCTTGTCGTATCAGAAAAAAGAAGATAAAAGATGTTTTTTAGAAAAAGATGTTCTGATTGGATGTCAAGAATAGGAAAACCATCAAGAGGAACAACAAAATAAAGCGGCAAGATTACATCAGAGAACGGATTGATACAATTTAGATACATACAGCAGCTGATAGAAACTAAGTGAAGGTCATTGTTGGAAGGA
>NW_004797500.1:673239-674730 GCF_000002075.1 Aplysia californica
TCTCTCTCTCTCTCTCTCTTTCTCTCTCTCTCTTATTTTCTCTGACTTCCTCTTTTACTCTCTCCATTTGTCTTCACATTATCCTGTAAAGTGTTTAAACAATTTATTCATTTAATGATAGAAATGTCGAGAGAGAGAGAGAGAGAGAGACACAGAGAGAGAGAGAGAGGGAGAGAGAGAGAGAGAGAGAGAGAGAGAGAGAGAGAAGGGGATAAAATAAGAGACATTCTTTTCCCAGACTTACGCGTGTGTTAAAATTTCAAATTTATATTCATTCTTACAAAAATCCAGACAACTCATTATAATATTGATAAACCGTTTAGAACACTTAGCGGGACACTGTGCAAATACTTATAATTGGAGTCACCTCAATGTAACCTGAAGATGTACGTGATTATTCTTACGTTATTGGATGGACGAAATCGATCGTGTTGGTTGCATTGAAGAAATAGACCGCCACACATTTATTTGGCTAGGAAAAGGGAATGGAAAGGGGGGGGTTGAGGGGGAGGAGAGGGTTGAGGGCGAGGAGAGGGTTGAGGGGAAGGAGGGCTCGGGGTATTTGTGAGGCAGCGTGGTGGAATCAGGCTCTCGTCAATTTTTGGGCATGTAGAGTTTTTGGTCTTATCTTAAAGCTTGTTTACATGTCTTTATATGGATGAAAAAGAATATCCATTTAAGTTGAATACAAGTCGAGATATTTTCGAAAGAAGGAGGTGGGGTTCACTTTTTTTCAGAGGTAAAATTAGTGAGAAAACGGCAGCCAAAGATTAGTTGTTTTCTTAGCTAAAGAGTCTGTGGTAACAAAAAAAAAAACATTTTTGTACCTTTAATCAACATTTTTCAGAACATTTCACACATAAATGAGTTCTTTAATGGGTATGAAAGGTGTTAAGCTTAAAAAAACCCATAAATTTGATAACATTTCATAAACCTGCGGAAAAATGCAAGTTTCTTCACTTTGATTTATTTGACGAGAGCCTGATTCCACCACGCTGCCTCACATTTTCTTTAACACTGAAGTCTATGATGGTCTTCATCTACCGTGCCTGAGTTTACCAACAGTTTGGCGGTACGTGTCAACAAAACGGATACAACCGTAACACAATCTCTGATGTTTGAAGATAGGATTAGTAAATTATGTTTCCCCATCCTCCCACCACTTTGCTTACACGCCTCCAATAGATGTTTTCGCGAAGAGAGTAAAATGCTGGGATAGCCTTTTGGAAATGAAGACATGTTTGTTTAACCGACGTTTTCATAATTCATCAGGTGTGGGTGTAGTGGGTTAAAGGGCGGAGAAGTAGTTGAATAAACAGACCCAATTCTCGCCGGAATTAGGAACAAGCTATCAAAGTCTAAACAATGACATGAAGTTCCAGTCCTAGATCTTCACATAATGATAATAGTATTAATGATAATGATAATGATAATGATAATCATCATCATCATCATCATCATCATCATCATCATCATCATCATCATCATCAT
>NW_004797500.1:674917-678499 GCF_000002075.1 Aplysia californica
TAATAGTAATAATAATAACGTTTTATGCGTGTTTTAGAATGTCTTTGTTTTTAGTGACTTATATTTTATTTTGTAAACGTATCTTAGGATCGTTTTCATTAGATGTCCGTGATGTAGTGGTTTAATGGGGTTCTTCGCTGTCGCAAACAAAAAACCAAAGTTTGATTCCCGAGTTTTGGAGAAAATTTTATCAAGTCTCAGTATCTCGGTTATTCTGCCAGAATGTTATATCCATCTCATCCTGGGTTGGCCTTGGGAGACACAGTGGGAAGACTGCCTCCTAAATGATCTAAACTGTGTCGACAATTGCGTAAAAACAACTACATTCGATTAACTTACAATGTTTATTGTATTTTTATCCAGTCGATTGTTCTAAATATTACATTACATCCCCCTTCTGTATTTGCCCGTCACTGCCAATATCCCCGTAGACATGTATTTATACATGTTTTTATATATTAATATCACATTTGTGTCTTTCAATGCCTGCGTTGTGTAGATGAATCCACTTGTGCGTGAGTTATACACGTGTTTTAATGCTGTTATAGGCTATTAATATGTCTTGTAAAACACATTGAGCATTGTAAATTATGGAATATGCTATTTTTATTATCATTATTTTTAAGCTTTATGACATTTGCCAAGTGTGCCTTTTTCTTTACTTTAACCACATAGATGTATGTAATATTTACCGCTAGGAATTAATTGTTAAGATCTTTTGTCTTTTTAAAAAGATTCTATCTTTTTAAAGCATCATACATCATTGTACAAGGACATACAAATGATTAGTTGGAACCGAAATTTGACCTTGTGTGAAAGACGAGGTGTTATTACAAGGAAACTACATGCATCCCATACATGAAACAATAATATTATAATTTTGATAATAATCCTATTTTACAAAATATTTTACCACTGGGTAGTCAATAGTATGCTTACTCTATGGTGTTTTTGGCAGAAATGGGAAACCCCTTTTTTCTCTTGTTGTTGTTGTTGTTGTTGTTGTTGTTGTTGTTGTTGTTGTTGTATGTGTGTGTGGTAGTCTATCCGTTCGAAATGTTTGGAGCCCCGAAGAGCGTGCTCTTCGCCAGGGCCGCCGCCTCCCTTGGGTAGCGAGAAAGTGGAGGCGGTGTCGGCTTGGGTTTGACGTCCTTTTGTTTGACCTGGGTTTTCTTCTCTGATATATTAAAATTTAGTTTCTAAAGTTTGTTCCCTCTTCTCTTTGACCGTTTAGTTTTTGGGATCCTATTTAAATTGTTTTCTCCTTGTCTCCTCTTAACATTCAGAGGTCTAGAGACACCGTTCATTAGTTGAAATAACAACAGAATGTCTGGGGAGTATGTTGTTCTATTTTCCTTTTCAGTGAATAGGTCTACACTGTCTGTGTTAAAAACCACAGGGTGGGTGACCATTTCGGAAAAGTTTTCATCCTCTTGTTTTGTAACTAGTGTCACACTTCCGCCCGAGATATGTGCTGTTGCCATCAAGTGAATACCGTAACTAAACAGCAGTCTTTAGAATTAAGACAATGATACCCATCCAAACCGATGATTGGTGACCATGAAGGTTAGAGAAGGCTCGTAGAAACAATCGAGAATCGTAGATCGAGCCTCTGCCTCAGATAAGGTAGAAACAACGAGGTTCACTGCAGAGCATAAATAAAAACTTGACGCCATGATTATTTGCCAACCGGAAGTTCTTGTTGTTGTTGTTGTTGTTGTTGCTGCTGCTGTTGATCCTGCTGCTGCTGCTGTTTGTGTTGTTGTTGTTGTTGTTGCTGTTGTTGTTGTTATTTTCTTTTGTATTTGTTTGTTGTTTTTTCCTTGTTCTTTTTAACAAATGAACCATGATTTTCAGCCAGCAACCGTTTTGTTCTTTTGTCATATATTGTTATATGATATGGCAAATTAATCCGCAAGACTAACGCAAGAAGCTGACGAAGAACACCAAACCTATTTACACCTATTTAGATTTATATTGTTGATGAAGACAAACCATAAGCTCCTTATATGAGCTGCACAGCTTGCTCTTCTGGACTATTGAATTGGTTAATGGACAAAGACAGAAACTGTCATTTACTGTACCTCTGAACTGTTTTTAGGCTTGAGCAACGCATTCTCACGTTGACTGTAATTTGGACTGCAAAAGAGATATAAAAACGTAAGTGTTTCTTATACCCTTGAAGTAGTTGTCGCCGTGTCGCGATGCTAGTCATCATATCACAAAACAACGGCCAGTAAGAAGTTGAAATTTTGTGTGCAAGTATGTCGTTAATCCGGATAAAATATTCCTGTACCCACTTCACGTGAAACCGGGATTGATGAAAACTATGAGAGCTGTGGAGAAAAATAGAGAAGGCTTTAGATATCCAAGAGACAGTAAATATCAGAGATAGACAGGTAAATTACAACCGAAAGAGAGTACCAGTATTTTAGTCGACCAATGTAATATTCGCCTGTAAATGTCAAACGGTAACCAAAGCATTTTGCAGACAAGAATACGGGTTAAGAGGATTTATGGCATCTGCTATGAAAAACACACATACAGAAGAAAAAGACAACCAAACAAACAAAGATGTGTTGTTATACTGTCAGTCTTTCATCTGCTTAGGGAAGGAAAAAGCAAAACAACAACAACGAAAAATAAATGAATCAAACTTGTAAGGAGGTATTTTCAGGAAGTGGGGATTCTTTCTTTCTCCAGCACAGTTTATTTGCTCTACATTGAGTTGAGTCCTATCCTTTAGCAGGGATGAGATTTTAGTACTCTGGACATTCGAAACGTTTGAGAAAAGACACATCCACTTCTATGAATAAAACATTGATAAGTCGATAAAAAAGCGCCCACTATGAATAAAACATTTTTAAACAGTCTGACAGAAGGCAGGAGGTAGCTGGAGATACCCAAATCACGCTAATGGTCTTTGCATCCCCGTGGTTTTTCCCCTTACGGTAGGCATTAATTTTCTCTCGCTTAGCACGCACAGAAAGTAATGACGTCATCGCAGTTGGTGTACATTTCAGACTAACATGGCGCCCTTCCTGTTCAGCATGAAACAATCGACCATCTTCATAATGTTATTTCTCTTGTGGTCTAGGTCGTAAGAACTTTGTCATCCGTATTCTTCCACAACAAAAAGGCGCCTCTGTGCTACACGTTTTCCTTTTGAAAGACTAACAAAAGAGCTTCATTTGATGTTGATGCATTTCCATACATTTTGACATCGATCTACTTGGTGAAGTGAGAAGCGGAAGTTAGTTCCATGAAAAGGGAACGTAGGCCTAGATCAAGTCAGTAGCCACTTTCAGAGGAAAGCATCATCTCTCAATTCCATTGGTAAGCCAGGATTAAATATACCTGTACATTTGTTCTGCTTTAAAAAAATATTCTGCTCTACATCTCTCAACTATCTTGATGCTTGAGCAAAGTACACACCTTATTATGCGAAAGTGGCTATTCTCACCCGCCCGGAAGTTCTCGCAAGATCAACTCCTCCCCTCTTCTCTCTCTCTCTCTGTCTCTTTCTGAATACTGTCTATCGGTGTTGACGATCAAATTGACCAAAACAACGTTAAAAAATGA
>NW_004797500.1:679119-684207 GCF_000002075.1 Aplysia californica
AGAGAGAGAGAGAGAGAGAGAAAGAGAGAGAGAGAGAAAGAGAGAGAGAAAGAAAGAGAGAGGAAATGTGTTATTATTCAATGCTTTATAATAAACATGTTATCTTGTCTTTAACTGGCTCTGCCGAACAGAAGCAGCTGCGAAAATGATTCCTTTGGGCATAAGTAAGTTATATTTTACATTTTTCTTCTGTTCTCTTTATCGTCGAACAAGACGTTGAGTACATTGAAGGTATACGGTAATACCCTTGGTCATTAGATCTAGTACAGCAGTAGTTATTTCTGTTGTGCAGATGGGAAAAAATATATATAGAGAGAGAAAACACAAGTTGAAAGAAAAGAAAAACTAGCTTCAAACTTCCAATATTTTGTCAGAGACCTAACCAATCGCGGTATGAACAACAGAAGCATGTATAGTTTACAGACCAACTATTTTGTTGTATAAGACTTCCATTTGAAGGCAGTTGATTTTTTTTCATTGGCAAGACTTTTCATTTAGATTCGTGGCTCTGTTAGTCTAGTGGTTAGGTAGTCTAGGGGTCATAATGTAATCTAGTATATTTAGCATACGGGCGTGTAACTGCGATGGTCCGCAAAAGGAGTTTGTGGCTCAGCACGATTGAACGTTTTGTTTTTTTTAAAGACGTTTTATTGACACAAAATGTTTCTTATTTCATTCAAGTGTTAATGGGTAAGTGGCCGTAAGCAGCATCTTGTCAGTAAGTTAGTGTTATCGCGCCTGTCAAATTATGGCACGCAGTGTATGCTTTCCAAGAGGGTTTCTTTATGATGCTGTCGAGTCTACTGAGTAAACAGTAAAAGATTGTAAAGCGCATAGAGCTTGCTGTTGAGCGTGAATGCGTGCTATACATATTACGGTGTTAATTGCCATCTTTAACATTTCATGATCAAATTTCTGGAGGATCAAGAACATTCTTCAAGCAACTCAGATTCAGGAGTGCAGGGCTTGGGATTCGAGCCAAAGCCCGGCCGCTCGGGTAAAGAATTTTGACTGAGATTACAGTTGATTAACCAAGGTGCCAAGTAATCTATATTTTTGTGCTGTTTTCTGCATTAGCTATTACGCTAAAGAATGTCTGAAATAAATTCATACAGAAAGTGGTGACTTGATTGAAAGGTGTTTCCAGCCCGGACTCCGCATGTACTTCTGACATTTTATCCGAACGCTTCGCAATCCATAACGTATACTATTCTGGTGTCCTGGCTTCAGTGGTGTAGCGGTCAGGAGCTTCGCCGTCGCACACAGGAGACTTGGGTTCCATTCGAGAGTGCGGAGACTTTTCTTCGAATATTTCGGTCTCTCTTCTGGAGTGGTGTATTCATATCACCCTGGGTTGGCGCTGGCCTGAGGCAGAGTCAAAGCCTGACTCCTCAGCCATCCAAATTGTGTGATTAAGACGTAAAAACAGCGCTGACATTTTTTAAAAAATCGGACCTCGTCCTAATAAGAGCAGTATAGCAATGAACCATACCGTACTTTTTCGTTTAAATTCTCACTTGAAACATGACAGTAACAAGTCCTTTTTTACCTCTACCTTCCAGGTGACGGAGCAAAGTGTGACATTCCAACTTTACCAGTTCGTTCTGATCCATGTGTCCTGACACACTCCTATACTTGCGAGCAAACCAGAGATCAGAGGAAGAGTGCGCGGTCAAGACAAGGCAAAAGACATAAATAAGCACTCTCTTTGTGAGGCTTTGTTCTGACTTTTGGCAGGCTGATTTTCAGAATTATTCTTTAGGAAAAAAAAAAAAAAAAATAAATGAATAAATAAATAAATGAATAAATAAATAAATAAACAAATAAATGATAGAAAATAAACAAGAAACTAAAAACAAACAAATTGCGCTTCACGTGCTACGTGCTTCATTCTCATTCCGAACCTCCTCACCATGGGTCAGGGCTTCTACCAACAACCTACAAGCACACCCATCCTAGGCTACCACCAGCAGTATGGAGGAGGTAACCCATACGGCCCTAGTGCTGGTAGCCCGTACTCCCAACGGTACCCGACAGGCTACCCGTACTGCCAGCCTCCCCCGCCTCCCCCAGCCTACGCCCAGGTCTACCCTAGTCCTTATGTTGGCGGGCCCAGCTACGTGGTGCAGGAACAGCCCAGCACTGCCAAGACGGCGGGATTAACGGCACTGCTCACCGCCCTGTTTTGCTGTTGCTGTATGGGCCCGGTCGACTGATTCGTTCAAACGTGAGACCGTTTTTAATTATGTTGTCCACTCGGATTCTACAGAAATGGAAACATGAAAGGGAAGAGTTGTCGGATATTTTTTGCTCACAAAATATACATCAAAGACTGGATTTATTACAGACCGGCGTCTGCTTTTTAAGAGTAAGGTTTTTCTGTGGCATGTAGGAGACCAAAATTCGATTCCCGAACGGGGAGGAATTTCCAATGAACATCTCGGTCTTCCTGCTGGAATGTTGTATCCTTCTCAGCTCAGGCTGGTCCTGACACGCTGGGTGGGAGGCCTGGCTCTTAAATGATCTAAATTGTGTCGATGTAGTGTAAAAACATCTACTCAAATAAACAGTTTCCAACGTTTTGTCTCGAAGGCTTCTTCAGGAGCGAATAATTTCAGTAATTTTCATGATCTACGCACAAGGAGTCCACGACAATCGATCCGTTAGTCCAATAACAAGACATTTCTGGAAAATGAAAGATTATAATATAAATTGGGGATGGATGTTTCAGAGCCAAGAGGATGTTCAGCGAATTAGACTTAGTGTTCATTTGCTTTCTATTTCAGACCAATGTTAAATTTATGTACCCGATTGCAATCGTTTCATTCTAAACCGTTACAAAATACGTAAATTCAAAATAAAAAACTGGAGTCGGTAGCCGCATGGTTAGGTTACCGGACTCGTAACGTTGAGATAGCGGGTTCGGGGTTTCGAGCCTCAGCTCAGTCCGACGTTGTGTCCTTTGGGCAAGTCACTATACACGATTTCGCATTTGGCTCGGTCCTTTCGAGAGATGGACGTAACACTCAGCCGTTCGCGTCTTAAATAATCTAACAGTGTTAATAGGGGCGTTATACCCATACCATTTCACCGTTTTTTAAGTTAAAATATCAGAAGTATACGTGAGGCAGCGTGGTGGAATCAGGCTCTCGTCAATTTTTGGGCATGTAGAGTTATTGGTATTATCGTAAAGTTGTTCACTTGTCTTTATTTGGATGAAAAAAATATCCATTTATCTTTAATACAAGTCGAGATATTTGCAAATGGTAAAATTAGTGAGAAAATTGGCGCCAAAGATTAGCTATTTCCTTAGCTTTAGAGTCCGTGGTAACTGAAATTTTACATTTTTTGTGCCTTTAATCAACGTTTTTCAGAAAAATCCACTCAGAAATGACTTCTCTAATGGGTATGAAAGGTGTTGAGCCAAAAAACAAAAATTTGTTGAAAATTCACAAACCATCAGGAAAAAGCAAGTTTCTTCACTTTGATTATTTTGACCAGAGCCTGATTCCACCACGCTGCCTCACAAACTTGTTACGATGTTGCCGTAGACCCGACAGCTCGGGGTTTCTATCCACACGAAATAATATTGCCAGCACATTTCAAATGAAAATGTCAATGATATATAGATTTTAAGGCCTTGATTAAAAACAGCATTTGCTTTAAAGAAGCGCCGCATTCTCTCTGTTCGCAACCACTATGATCTAATGATTTGTGTACAGTTTCTGGCAACAGCAACGGAGCTTGGACTCTGATAAAGCAAACGATCCTGAGATTTTCACTACTCTGTCTACATTGTACAAAGTACAATTGCACAGGGAGCAGCGAAAAACCGAAGTTGATATATTATATTTTCAAAAGCAAAAGAAGAGAAGCAGGATACGAAACACTTTTCCAAGGGACTTCGCAAACAGCAATGTAGAAGTTGTTGTTTTTTATCGTGCTATGAGTTGGTTATGTCTCAAGTATTGTTGATGCGTACTACTTACCTATCTCAGTTTCTGAATACCTGTAACTAATTTTCGTTTTTTCAGTCTCACAGTATAAATTGCTGAGCACAAAGACTGCTCCTATTCAAAGCAACTAGTAACAATGATCTTTTCAGACCAATGGGAATTAAACACTGATGTCTCGAGAGAGCATCGTATCATTCTCAAACACTTTTTCATTATTTTCCTGAACAATACATTCAATGACTACGTACATTATCTTTCATTTCCTGTGAAACTTGACACTGGATCTGAGGAGGTAGGAATACCCCGAAGCTGTTCTGTTGCCGCTGTTAATTATATGTGTAATGATGAGTATTAAAACATGAGAAAATGAGAAAGGTATTAAGATTAGGACAAAAGCTGCCCAGCAATGACTACGAAGGAGGAACTAATAAATTAAAAAGATGGAAAATTCCGTAAGTCTTAGCTGTTACTTGGTGTTTTATGTAAACGAAAAATAAAGATGAGTTTTAAGCCACTGAGATGTCAAACAAAGTAATGATCAGAACAATGAGCATTTCACATTTGAAGATCTACAAATGATATAGATAATGTGTGTACGTGTTTAAAGACCAGATACAATAAAACAATATGTATTGGTCTCACTCTTTGAGTGTAATACAAAACATACTAAAGTAAATGAATGAAAAGAGAACAAAACCATGGTGTACTTGTACTATGTAATTGTTAGGTTTGTTCGTAGAACGTTATTACTTAAAAGTCAATTCTTCGATTTCAGAAGTCCCGTGGGTTATTTTTATTTTTTTTTTTTTTGTGTTCACTCTAAAAGGTTGATGTAGAAAACGATGCCCATGTCCCATTGCAAACTGTAATTTATTGTGCTTGTAAGTGTGTCACATCGTGTGTCTTATCTGTTCCTTTTCTTATTAATCTTTCTCGTGGGCGGTTGGCGGGTGCTCTGGTGTGGTCTGCTCCTTCTTTCCTATCAAACTTCTATCGTCCTTATCTCCCCTTCTTCTTTGTTATGTTTGTTACTCCCTTGTAACGCCTCTTAATCTTCTGGCGCTCATATGACCTTATACAGTTACGAGCGCCGAAAAACCTCTGCTAAAACTAAACTAATCTTTCTCCTCTT
>NW_004797500.1:685355-687019 GCF_000002075.1 Aplysia californica
TATACATAATATTAATTATACATATATATGTAAGAGGGAGAGAGACAGACATACAGATCTAGATTCAAATAGACATCCACAAAGCACACAGACATTGTTCTAAGATGACATCTGAGGCTTGAAGAAAACTCACAAAAAAGTTTCATGAAAATCGATGGAAGTGAAAAACACAGGCTTTCTTAATTTGCCGACAGAAATAGAGCACACACGATTAAGAGAAATTTAAAAATCATAGGACAAAATCTAAAATCATAAAACGAAATCTAAAATCATGAAATTAAATCTAAAGAAAGATGGGGGAAACCAACAAAAGTGTCCGATTCCTTTTATACAAATTATCTCAATTTAATATCCTGGACCTGTTGACATTGCATGCCTTCATTTCATCTGCCTCTTTCTACAGTAATACATTTAGATGTTGCACCAAAACGACCTCTGAGGAATTTTGAAACTCAAGTCTCTCTCAGATAATATATGGTTTTTCAAACATGCATATTAATATTATTATCATTGTATCTGTAGACATAACAGTTCATTAATAGCTATAATATAATGTATCAAACATAAACAATAATATAACTATTATGCTTTCACGATTTAACACGTTTATCACTGTACATGTATTAGATCTACAGAATATTCCAAATATTTGGAGGATCTGCGGTGTTGGTTTGTTTCGCAGATTCTGTATACATGTATAGTGTTTATTTAAAATTATTTTTTTGTTGTGACACAGTGTCTAAACATTGCCCAAGAGTTGCTGGGATATAATTTAGTCATTTAAACTGGTCGGGGTTTTATTTTTCTTGTGCAAACTACATCATCCGCAAGGTACACAAATCCAGTAAGAAACATTTTTCAGGGGTGATAAAAAATTATTTCTTTCTTTTAACAATCGTACCTACATTTCAAAATATACATTAGTTAGTATAAAAACGAGTAGAGTACCTTCGAAATCGAAATGTGGCTGCCTGACCGGAAGGTAAGGGGCCATGTTGAGTAACAACAGTGGTTGCATACGTAAAAATCAGTGCAGGTTAAAAATCAAGTAGCCGACGACATCTACTTCTGAGATCTAGCAGGAAAAAAACCAACAGAGCGACACATCTTTACACAGACTTGCATCCCAAACGAACCTACCACATCTCTCTTTTGAAGCATAATATTATAGAAGTCAAGTGGCGTCGGTGGCCTAGTGGTTAGGCTCTCGGACTTGCAACCGTAAGGTAGTGGGTTCGAATCCCGTCAGGGGCCCGACGTTGTGTCCTTGGGAAAGGCACTTTGCACACATTTTCCTCACTTCACCCAGGTGGGAATGGGTACCCGGCTATAGACAGTTAACGATCTTGTCAGTTTGATAGTGTTTGAGCGCGTGAAATCCGCAGCTTGCACTGTATGCTTCTGCGGAAGCCGAGAATGTTTCTGAGTGTTCTCAGATGGTCTGCTGGGGTAAGGATTGTTGTAAAGCGCATAAAGCAAGCTCTTGAGCATGGATATGCGCTATATAAATGCAATTCTTCTTCTTCTTATTATTATTATTATTGAGATTAGATTTAGAAGGGAAGAAAGTAGGACTTGGGCAATCTACCTCCTCTATGTCTATCGCAGAGGCAAAACTGTAGCCAGTACCACAGTTTTAAAAAAACCTGCAATATAATATTATT
>NW_004797500.1:687119-689738 GCF_000002075.1 Aplysia californica
GTGTGTGTGTGTGTGTGTGTGTGTGTGTGTGTGTGTATACATGTGTGTGTGTGTGTTTGTTTGTGTGTGTGACATACACAGTTCTATTTTTCAAATAATATTAGGCTTGAAGCTCAGTGCACCCTAACCAGTAAGTTTCATCAAGGCAGACTCCACAGGCATCTCATCCCGCATTCCTCGGTCTTCGCTCATCAGTACACTACATCGAGGTGTAGCCTTTTGGTGGTCAGCTATCATCCTTATCGCCACCATGTCTGTCCTGGTCACTAATCCGACAGCTGCCGTTGGGAGTTCGAAAGTCTTATCTCGGTGAACTTATTCCTGTTTACTCTGATACTTTCTATCCTTTTCCATCACCACACGCCCCAAAACCCGGCAGCAGCCCAAAGTTGTGATGTCTGTTATAAAATTAGTAAAATGTGAGGCAGCGTGGTCGAATCAGGCTGTTGTCAAAATAATCAAAGTGAAGAAACTTGCATTTTTCCGCAGATTTGTGAATTTTTATCAAATTATATTTTTTGGCCCAACAACTTTCATGCTCATTAAAGAACTCATTTCTGTGTGGGTTTTTCTGAAAAATGTTGATTAAAGGCACAACAAATGTAAATTTTCAGTTTCCACGGACTCTTGAGCTAAGGAAATAACTAATCTTTGGCGGCCATTTTCTCCCTAATTTTACCTCTGAAAAAGGTGACCTCCAACTCCTTCATTCGCAAATATCTCGACTTGTATTCAAGGAAAATTGATATTCTTTCATCCAAATAAAGGCAAGTGAACCCGCTTTAAGATGAGACCAGTAACTCCACATGTCCCAAAATTGACGAGATTCCACCACGCTGCCTCACAGATATTTTTGGTGACCGAGTAAGGTGACGCTTTCCTCTGAACTTCACTTTTGACTTTTACTTTTTCCTTCCTCTGATATCCTTATGATGTCCGATGGAATTTGCAAGTTTCGGTCCTGTACTAAGAGTATAGCGTCTTCGATAGATATGTTATGTTGTTCCAGGACCTTTTAACCCCAACCAGCCAGGTCTTTCTTGGCCTTACTCTTGATTTAAAGCCGGATTCTCGGGCGTTGTAAGCTCTTGCCGCTAGTTGTTTCTGTGGCATTCTTATTAGATGTCCAAACCATTTGACTTTTTGACGCTCTATGAATTTTATTACTTGTGGTATTCCAGTTTGTAGACGTATGGTTTCGTTTCTTATGCGGTCTCTTCTGTTGACGTTGATGGTTTTGCGGAGACACCTCATTTCGCATGTATGCTTTTTCTTTCTTGTGCCTTGTTTAGAGACCATGTCTGGCACTAGTATGTTGATGTTGGTATGAAGATGCTGTTGATGAGCTGGGATTTCACTTCGGTTGGGGTGTTCTTGCGACTGAGCAGGGGTGCTAGCTGGACACTCGATAAAAAATATTCCAAAACATTTGTAAATAGCATCGATGATCTCAAATCACAACACAACATATTATTCACAAAGCAACTGTGGAAAACAAATTTTAATAAATAATTTCATTCAAGTAATTTCGATTTGACAAAATTGACTCAAAGTCGAATTATGGATCATGGCAAGGCGGCTGTCTGCATAGTTTCACGTTCCAATGGGTTTTTAAAAATATCATTTGCAAATTATCTCTTCACTTCTGTGTAAAAGTAGACATTTTTACTCTCTTGTACTCCAACGCTGGTTGACTGAAATTTAGCTACAAGTTTAAAATGGTTATTTCAGAAGTTTTAATTTGGAACTTACAGTAGCTCATTCTTAAAAAGCATAACTACAATGTAGCTGCTTTGTTAAAATCGCTTTTACTTGTACATATATCTATGGAAACACCCCCGATCTGAGAAGGTTATAATACTGTTGTGTTGACCATTGTTGCTCTACATTGGCACTGGCTTTCTGATGTTGATATAATTCAGTACAGTCTTGAATAGATTAACAAAATACGGCTAACCTTTGACCTAATGATTCAGCCCTTTATTCAGGCCCTCGGTCTGCACATTCCATCCACGTACTAGTATAGTTATTAGCCCTATCCAAAGAGACAGACTAAGTATTATCCCACGTTACCACCTACTCAACCCACATAAATCATGAGATAAGGTACGGGGTGAGTTTCTCTTCAGGCAGTAAAGGGCTAGGATTTATCTCTCTGGCGAGGACGGGGGGGCTTCTTGATAGTCAACACGAGCTCTCGCGTTCCGCGAAGCAAATCCTTGACCACGGAACGCGCGCGCTGTGAGTGAACCGCTTTGAAGCCCCACTTTTGACACTGACCACTCCATTATACAGATAAAGCGAGGTCAACAGCTGACCTTCGTGGGTGAGCGCTGAATGTGTTTCGCTGTCTTTATCCGGCTCTCTTCAGCTCATTTCCGGGCTAGCACCCTTTTCCTCGGGAAGTTCGCTGACCGAATGCAAGCGAGCGAAGAGAGCTGGACGTAAAGGAAGAATTTAGCGGCGTTTCTTCCACCTCCTACTGGGCCGACAGTTCAAAACGGGATGATAATGAACATTTCCTAAAGATAGGAACATCCTTCCCTACCTCTTTACCATCCCCACACGCACACACATTGAGACACACTTGCACACACGCACACACACTCACAGACCCCC
>NW_004797500.1:692723-693813 GCF_000002075.1 Aplysia californica
GTTTTATAATTTTTATCAAATTTTTGTTTTTGGCCCAACACCTTTCATGCCCATTAAAGAACTAATTTCCTTATGGATTTTTTCTGAAAAACGTTGATTAAAGGCACAAAAAATGTAAATTTTAAGTTACCAAGGACCTTTGAGCTAAAGAAATAACTAATCTTTGGCGGCCTTTTTCTCACTAATTTTGCTCTCAAAATAGATGACACCCACTTCCTTCATTCACAAATATCTCGACTTGTATTCAAGATAAATGTGTATCTTTTTCATAAAAATAAAGACAATTGAACAAGCTTTAAGATGACACCAATAACTCGACATGCCCAAAAATTGACGAGAACCTGATTTCACCACGCTGCCTACAAATGTCTACCATCATCAAATGCCATGTTTCGAGTAATTCAGAGTACTCAACAAGCCTTTGCTTTTATTCACCCTTATTCGAGAAGACATGGTGGCCTTCTCTATCCTAAAGGAGGGACAAACTAGGTACAAATCCCAGAACCGCTTCGACCACACCTGTTCAAAGAGCACGCATCACCAGGTACGTACAAAGAAGCGGGAGGAAGGGGAGGGGGGGCAAACACCTTACCTGTAGCCTACACTAACGAGCCCAACGACAACCTCATCAAGGCAGACGACTTTATTTCAAAGAGCCTAATTATGTATTTGCTTTACGTGACAGCCACCTGGGCCAGACCAAAGAATCCAAGAAGAAGAATAAATTAAAATATGACAGCTACAAAAAGACGTGGCAACAAGCTTTCGTGTTGATAAACGCCTTAACGAAGTGCATTACTTTGACTTGTGAACGGGGTAAACACAATTGATAACGACTTGCCCTTGTGGGAAAGGAAGTACATGTAGTTCTACTCGTGCAGCCATCCTGGGTTGTTTATTCACTGATGACTCAGTAGATGCAGCTTGCATTTAGTTGTTTCATATGTTCCTGTAACTTAGTGTAACAACAAGACCCAGTTAAAGGAGCATATGAACCATCTAAATGCAAGCTGCAAAAAATATGGCATGAACATCAGTATTAGCAAGACCGAAGTCATGACGATTAGCAGAAGACCAGGCAAAGTGGATA
>NW_004797500.1:694722-697222 GCF_000002075.1 Aplysia californica
GAAGAAGAAGAAGAAGAAGAAGAAGAAGAAGAAGAAGAAGAAGAAGAAGAAGAGGAAGAAGAGGAGGAGGAGGAACAACAACAACAATAACAACAACAACAACAACAACAACAACAACAACAAGAAAAATGAACAACTAGAAAAAAGAAGAAAAAGAAGAAAAAGAGTAGTAATATGATTTAAAACCATAATTATCAAAGTCACACCTCTGATGATGTCGGAATCCGAGTGTCCACGTTTATGTCAAGACTACTTGGTGTTATACACGTTATGCAGCACTCCAGCTTTCGACATTTAGCACATTAAGCACTAGAGCTTCTAAATACAATATCAGCATGGTGCCCACATTATGGCTCAAGACAGACTAAGGACATCATGGAAAATGAAATGTAACTGTGCTTTAATTTCTCTCTTTGGAGTGTATTTTGTAGTCGCAAGATTTTTTAAACGTCCTGCCCGGATTTCTTATTCAAAACGCTAAACACCTTCAAAATAATACGATCAGACACAAACTAACAGACAAAGAGGATTTTTTAACCTTTTTTGCTACTGATAAATTTGCAATAGACATAAATGTGAACGCTAGTTAATAAAACTTTGAGGAATCTACACAGACAGGCATATGGTTCAAAAGAAGAGGAAAGAAAGTTTAAGGTGCTTTAGAAGGGAATGGTTATTATAGAATACAAATCATGCTTCTAATGGAAATTTAGTTATTTTCAGATTTTTCCTTTTATTTATATATATTTTGTGGAATCAGCTATTTCTCTGCCCTTTCACGTACTCAGACAATTGTATATTAATTACGTTTGTGTTTGCTAAGTGAACATGTGTATTTAGAGTATACTTGTATATGTTTACTCTTTTAGCTAGAAGATAGAACCAGTCTGCCCAGTGTGAAGCACGAGTGTGCTGTTCAATACAAACAAAAAACACTATTTTTACTCGAGTGTTTTACTTTTTTTAACGCTGCTGTGTTTATCTGAATGCGCATGCTTGCTTTTATTAATGACATAGTTACCGAGGCGAAACAGAATTAGAATCATGTGAACACCCTAAGGTGTCTGACGTAATTAACTTTCAGTTGCAAAAACATATATTTGTGAGGCAGCGTGGTGGAATCAGGCTCTCGTCAAAATAATCAAAGTGAAGAAACTTGCATTTTTCCGCAGGTTTGTGAATTTTTTATCAAATTTTTGTTTTTTGGTTCAACACCTTTCATGCCCTTTAAAGAACTCATTTCTGCGGGGATTTTTCTGAAAAACGACGATTAAAGGCATTAAAAAATGTAAATTTTCAGTTACCACGGACTCTTAAGCTAAGGAAATAACTAATCTTTGGCAGCCATTTTCTCACTAATTTTACCTCTGAAAACAGGTGAACCCCACATCCTTCTTTGGCACATATCTCGACTTGTTTTCAAGATAAATGGATATTTTTTCACCCTAAAAAAGACAAGTAAACAAGCTTTAAAATGATACCAATAACTCTACACGCTCAAAAATTGACGAGAGCCTGATTCCACCACGCTGCCTCACATTTTATTATTTACTGCAAGAACGTCCTGCACAACAAAACAACATTCGTGAATCCCCACAGTGCTAGAGGTAATTAGAATCCCCTCTGCTTACAAAGAACTTTCATGGAGGGTTTGGAGAATTATTCTTGAAAGAACGCTAATGACAATAACGGGTTGTGCTTTGAGCTTTTCGAAAAGTTTAACGGCCTATTAGACATAACAGCTGTTTGTTGATATTGACAATTATCGTTAAGATAAGAAAAATAGAAAATTCGATAAAAAATTATTTCACTAAAAATTGCACGTTCCTATTAACAACCACATCTTTAAAAAAAAGTAAGCGTAGCTTGTTAACACACACAAAAAGAGAAACCGAGTATGAAATCGTAATTCAGAACCTAAACTATCGTTTAACTGTCTTTGTGGATTTATGGTCTCAAAAAACATCCAGATATTAGCACATTTTACGGCACATTGAGAAACAGCAAGAAAAAAAACCCTTGAGAATTGTAAAAAGAGTTCAGAGCTAGCTGTACATAGCTGAAACGAAATCAGAATGTATAAAAACCTATGTGTTGCTCGAGCCAGTTAAAACCCTTGTTGCTGCTTCTCATAATTCCTTTGTGCAAGGAGGCGCTGTCAGCTCAATTAATATATCGTGGACTATTTCGAACTGTTTTCTTGGAAAAAATTAATCGTAACAGTAAAAAACAGCAGTGGTTTGCCTACCGTTTGCAAAACGTAGCTTGTCGTAACATCGTGTTGACTATATTATAGGTAACACATCGTAACGTCGGCAACCTTTTTACAAATCAGATGACGTCATTTCAGTTAGATTGGGCAATTGAAAAAATGTTTTGTGAACATTGATGCGAGTGGTTATTGTTCAAACCCTGTAGTTTTGTTTAAGGTGGGTTCTTTCGGTTTTGGTTCTAGGGGGAAGGGGGGGCGGTTGTTGTTGTTTTATTGGGGGGTTTTTTG
>NW_004797500.1:699246-701036 GCF_000002075.1 Aplysia californica
AGAGAGAGAGAGAGAGAGAGACAGACAGACAGACAGACAGACAGACAGACAGACAGACAGACAGACAGACAGTCTGTACTCCTACGGAAAACCCACATCTGCAGCTTAAATTAGAATAATGTATAATGTGCCGTTACAGTCTTAAAACCTGCAATCCATTTAAGAAGCGGAGAAAAAGAAGACCCCTCCGCCTTCCCTAACTTTACCGCACCCTGAACCCCTAAACGACCTAAATTGTTTCGTTACTGTCACAAGGGGGCAGAACAAGAAAACCCCTTCACCTTGCCTTACTGTATCACACCCAAAACCCAGGCCTGGGATACTAAACGATCTAAATTATGCAATGACAGAAGTAAAACATGCAGTCACGTAAGGACAAAGAGAAAAAGAAAACCCATTCGTGTTTCCTCGCTCTACCGCAGCCTTAACCCAAGCCTGTACTCCTAAACGTTTCAACTTGTGTGATTTCTCGACATAAAACATTAAAATTATTGACAGTCACTTTTGGAAGGGCAGAAAAAAGAAGACCCTTGCGTCTTCCGTTGCCCTACTGCAGCTTAAGCCAATGTCTGTAGGCTAAACGATCTAGTTGGTAGCGGGTTTAGAGGTACAAACATTTGCAACCACTTTAAGAAGGTCAGAAAAAGAAGAACCTTTCGTCACCCCTTGCTTTACCGCACCCTAAACCCATGTCTGTACGTCCATAAGGATCTAAATTGTATAGTTTGGGACGTAAAAGATTTTGTCGCTTCATGAAGGGCAGAAAAAGAAGACCGGTTCGTCTTCCCACGCCCAACCTCAGCCTCCACCCGAGATGATCCCATGCAATCACTTTAGGAAGGGTAGATAAAGAAACTACCGTGGTCAACTTGTCTCCCCTCGCTCTACCGCAACCTGCACACAAGTCTTAACGATCTAAGCTCTGTCGTTTTGGACGTACAGTCACTTTGCTACCTCAGAATCACAACGTTTTCTCTGAAAAGTACCTAGTTTTTATCTGTTTGACGTCAAAGATTTTGCGTTTCTCATTATTTCAAGCTTTTCGATTCAAATTAATTTTTTAAATACCTGTATAACGAGTAAGAATAATCTTACGATTGTGATAGATCAGATAAAACGTTTGGTTTTTGATCTCTTGGTCCTAGTAACTCAAAACGGATAAAATTGTCAGATAGAACTTTGTATACTGGGGCAGAGACTTTAGAAACTGCAGAAAAAGAAGACCCCTTTCGTCATTCCTCGCTCTACTGCAGCATAAACGATCTAAATTGTGTGGTTTTGGACGTAAAACATATTACAGTCACTTCACGAAGGGCAGAAAAAGAAGGTCCCATTCGTCTTCCCTCTCTCTACCTCCGCCTGCACCCAACAAGACGCTCCCTCCATCTCCCAACGCCGGGTCAATATTGTCATGCCCCACTCATCCTATTAGCTCTTGCACAGACATGTTCCTATCACGAGCTTCCCGCGGGACGCTCCGAGCGTCTTGTCTATCAAGACCAGGGACATGCCCTGACCTCGGGGTAGCCCTCTGACGCTAGGACTCTGTCTCTCACTGGGAAAATTGCCGGATAAATGACTTGTCTTCTGGCTTCTACTGCAGGGGAGGCCTGCATTACGCGAGGGAATCCTATTGCAGAGTATGAGGGAGGCACTGTGGTTAAGACTCTCGTGTTAGGGGGTACTACTACTACTACTACTGCTACTACTACTACTACTACTACTACTACTACTACCACTACTACTACTACTACTACTACTACTACTACTACTACTACTACTACTACTAC
>NW_004797500.1:701751-702727 GCF_000002075.1 Aplysia californica
GGGGTCCTGAAAACTTTGTTCTTCTTACATATACAACAATGATAAATGGCAGTCAGTATTTACAGTGACTTTTGTGACAGTGAGATACTGTCTCGATCCCCAGCTTGAAGGGATCTTAGAAGTAATTATTGGTCGATTTTAAGGATAAGCGGGCTAACCCAGATCTTGGGGGTTTCCAGAAATCTTGACCTACACTAAAAGTGGGCATTGTCCTACCTATAGGAGAAGTTTGGTTTCATTAGTGTGTATATTTGTTTGGTGAATAGGAAAACTCTCTTTGTCTTTTAAAGAAACTAAACAAGGGGCAAAATCTTTACTTTCTATTTTCTCAAAACAGCATTTTTCGGGAAGGTCCCCTTGTGCTGAAAAGGGACCAATAATTCTGTGGACACGGCAAGGGCATGCCGGGTGTTTCGAACTAGAATTTTCTGGTCTCAGAATGTTGTGTCAGCTGGCTGAAATTGTTTGTTAAAGAAAAGTTTTTTGGTGTTTTTTTTACTATATCTCAAAAAGATCTGCACCTGTTTTTTCTGTTGTTGTTTTTTTCTTTTTTCTTTTATTTTGGGTTTTTGTTTGTTTGTTTGTTTTTGTTCTTTTACCATTAATTTGTGGCAAACGGACATTTGGAAATAGATAAGGAGAGAAACATTTGAACAATAATTATCAGTGTGAGGTCCACGTCCAGAGGCCTGAGGTGGGCAAATGCAGTAAACAGACGGCCCAAATGAAATAAGCAGGGCGTGACTACAGGCGGGATTTCACTCTGAGAGACACAAAGCTCTGAAGTTATCTCAAAGAAGGAATTTGTCGTGGGGTGAATTTTATTCACAAACCAGGGCCAGGTAGCAGGGCCTGTTTTTCCGTGCTTCCCAAACTTAATTGGGTCGGCATGACCTTCCCCCTATCTTGGTCGGAACGACATGGTTGCTGGGTCAGATAGAGGTTGAAATGAGCTTTGCATCCACCCAACACCCCC
>NW_004797500.1:705774-707017 GCF_000002075.1 Aplysia californica
TGTGTGTGTGTGTATATGTGTGTGTGTACATGTGTAATTTTTTACTTCTCGTAAGATCAAACATTAGTATTTGTTTCACAGTTATTGCTTTGTTCATGGATTTAAGTAAAGCGCTTAGAGCTGTGTGCACAAGGGAGTACAAGCTATAGAAATTAATGATTTGAATATTAATATTATATCTAAGGTTTTAGTTAGAAAGCACCTTACGAGAATGCTGCCCCTATATCGGGCGTGTATCGGCTAAATCGTCGATCTTTGACAACAACAGTAGTTTCAATTTGTGCCCCCCCCCCTTCCTTCTCACTCATTCTTTTTTTTTTTCTTTTGTGGAGAAAACCAGGCCTGGAAGAAAGCAGTTTATGTCTATTTGTTACGTGGAGCCACATCGTAAAGCGTTAAAGTGATCGATCGTGTTATTTTTGTCTAAAAATAGGATCCCTTTTGCGTTGATAACCCCAATAGAATCTCAGGTAACTTGGCACAGAACATTCACAATATACTCAAAAGAAATTCTTTTTTTTTCACATTTTGTTGTTGTTGTTGTTTTTCATTTTGTTTTTTTATATAGATGCTTTTTGCGTCTCCATCGCCACAATTTAGACATCAAGAGCTAGATACAGAAAAAATATATAAAAACAAAGTCAGATACATAAAAAGATGTACTAGGGAACTTCAGTTAGAAATTGAGTGTCGTAGGGGCTAGAATAGAGCAAGCAAAGAAAACGACGTATTTGTTGAAAGCAGTCTAAGACTGAACCCTCTCCTCACCAACAGGGGCTCTCGTGGCCAAGACGTTAAAATGTTCGACTCTCATTCAAAGGTACCGGGTTCGAATCCGGGTAGCGAGGGAAAATTTTGTTCTTTAAAATTGTTTCCTTTCACCTTCTTTCCTTTTCTCTTGCAATATTCTGTCGTCTGCTTTAGTCTCCACATTCTTCCCCCACCATTTCACTTCATTTGCCCCATCTGCTGGGCTCTTTCTTATTGCTGTCGTTCAGCCACACCCGTGATCTTCTGAGAGGAAAGATCTACACCTAGCCTTCTCGGACAAGGGCGAAAAACTCGGAGGTAAAGTGTGCAACTTGCGCACGTTAAAGATCCCTTGGACGTCTAAAACCGATAAGAGTAGGCTTTGGCGCCACCCGGGCAAAATTAAAAATAGTCTACTTATGGAAAATGTTTGCTGTGTGTCCTTCGCGCCCATATGGCCTTATGCAGTTGAGAGTGCCGTAAAACCCTTCCC
>NW_004797500.1:710251-712553 GCF_000002075.1 Aplysia californica
ACGTACACACACACACACACACACACACACACACACACACACACACACACACACACACACACACACACACACGCTACGCCCGCACATGTGCACACCCGTATAAACACACATTTCTCCCTCTCAAACCCTCTCCTCCACACACACCCGTGCACACAACCATAACAAAAGAATGTTTGATTAGTAAGGTTTTACGGCGCTCGCAACTGCATAAGGTCATATTATTATGAGGTCCAAGGGGTGGATGTCAACATAGAAGTCCAAACCGGGAATCAGGCTTACTCTGCTCACTTCTCTAACCTCAACAGCCTTGCAACACAATAAGGTCATTTAATGGCGAAGGTTAGAGCTGTTACATGAGAGAAATGAACGCAAAAAAGGAGCAGAGGTCAGGATGACTGATGTTTAATAGGAAAAAAGGAGCAAGCCACACCAGAGCACAGGGTAGCCAAAAGTTAAATTAGATGTTTAAAAAAGCCCTACAGCCTACTCTAAATGACTACACCTTTGGGAGTATGAGGGAAATGTCGGCCTCCAAAGAGATTCAGAGAAATAAAATTAAACTTCCTAACTTAATTTATAGAACAGTTTCGTACTGCCAATATAAAAAGGTGCTACTTTTAATTGTTTTTATCATGGCCGTAAGTATCTAAAATGTTAGTTTTACTTAATTCTCTACAAGTGTCAATTACTCCCAGCCTGACTCAACCCAGTGACAGAAATAGACAATGTTTGACCCATGATAAGAAACATGTGCACAACCTGTGCTCTTTTATTATGGAAACTTGATTTAATTAACAAATGAGAGTTTTATGTCTTGTGAAGTGGACCAATGGACTTAAACATTGAATAAACTTACTAAACTTACTTACTTCCTTCCTGTTTGTCTACCAGATACACTCATAACTTGGTTAAGCATTGAGCTCCCAACCGAAGTTCTCAAATTCGAAACTCATTCATACCCGGCAAGCATTTCTCTCTAACATACATACAGTGCTCCATCCGTCCCTGATATAATTTTGATGTATTGTGGTGAAATCAGGCGCTCGTTAAAATAATGAAATCGGCGATATCGGCAGTTTTCTGACGATTTGGCAATTTTTATCAAATTGTTATTTTATTTTATTTTAAAAACACATTTCTGGGTTATTTCAGTTTCTAACGACCCTCGAGCTTTGGAAGTCATCACATTTGTCGGCCATTTTTTTGTTGCAAATTTTACCTCTAAAACCAGGTGACCCCCACCTCCCTCAAACGCAAATATCTCGACTGTTATTTGAGTTAAATGGATACTTTTGGTCATCAAAAGATGGACTAATAAACACGCTTTAAGATGATACCAATAGCCCCACATGCTCAAGAATTGTTCTTTTTTTCTCGTTTGATTTTTCTTTGTTTTGTTTGTTTCTTTTTTAATCCCCCAGACTCAATCGTCTGAGCAGTTTCTGTGACATCAAATGCCTGCGAGAGTTTTAGCTATTTCGGGGGCAGAATTAGAAGGAGTGATGAGCAGACTGGCATGTTGCTAGTTAGAGGGCGTCACAGGTAGGTCTTACTTCTGTACTTCCCTCATTATTGTGTTTTCGTCTGTCTGCCTCGTTATTTGCCAAGGCAAAATGGTTAATTGGTATCGAAAAGCATTCTTTTTCTCTGACTAAGTTATGTCAACTAATTGTTGTTGTTTCTTTTTGTCTTTTTTTTTTGGTTCTTTTTTGTTTCATTTGGGGGGGTTTTGGGGGGTGGGGGTGTTTTTTCTTAAATCAAATGTTAATGTATGTTTTAGGCCTCTACCGACATAGTTTAGAACGTTTAAAGCGCGGATTCGACCCTGCCTGTCAGGGATAACTATACTATAAAGAAAACTGTTGTTCAGTTCTGTTCAGTTTGTCGAGATCAAATCGTGTGCACAAAAATAAAACGAACAAATAAAACGAATGGGTACTGAGGACTATAATCTGATCTGGCGGAATCGAAACGTTCTGGTCCATCGAGCACAACGTGTCAACGCACTCTCCTGGAAAAGTTAACCACTCACATGATTAATTATCCTAACCTATTAATGAGTTCACAATAAAAATTAATTCAAATCTTTGGCATTTATAAGAACTGTTTGTGTTGCAACTGCCGTAAAAAGCATACTTAAACAACAACAGAATCAAATTACAAGTGCAACAAACATAAATACTTGGTGGGAATGGGAAAGATGAGAAAATATACATGTACTTCTTTGTTGTCCAGATCCTGAAACAATGGTTTGGTGTTTAACCACGTAAACACATGCAATACGCACACAAACACCCCCCCC
>NW_004797500.1:713641-714783 GCF_000002075.1 Aplysia californica
GGGGTTGGGGTGCTTTCTAACAGACGATGGTATGGGTAACCCAAACTTTTAAAAGAATGCAATCTGTTTAATTTATGTATTATTATGATCCTTTCGACACATCTTAGATGAGTTAGGAGGCGGCATCAGACTCTGTCTGTCAAGGACTGGGAAAAGAGGGATATAACAACCGAACTAAAGGGTCGAGATACTCGATAAAAACTTTCTCCGCACTCGGGAATCGAAGCTGGATCTCCTGCGTGCGACAGGGAGCGCTTACCCGTTACATCATGATAAACGCCGATGTCCAACAAAGAGAACGCAGAGAAATCATTAAGCAATCCAGAGGGGGGAATATCTGATGATAAAGAGTACATGGCAGTAGGAGTAGATTTTTCTCATTAAGCGAACGATTGGGGAGTATTGTTGTTTGTTTGTTTGTTTGTTTGTTTGTTGTTTGAATTCAAAATTGTGAGGCAGCGTGGTGGAATCAGGCTCTCGTCAATTTTTGAGCATGTAGAGTTATTGGTATCATCTGAAAGCTTATCCACTTGTCTTTATTTGGATGAAAAAGCTATACTTTTATCTTGAATACAAGTCGAGATATTTGCGAAAAAAGGAGGTGGGGGTCACCTGTTTTCAGAGGTAAAACTAGTGAGAAAATGGCCTCCAGAGATTAGTTATTTCCTTAGCCTAAGAGTCCGTGATAACTGAAAATTTACATTTTTTGTGCCTTTAATCAACGTTTTTCAGAAAATTCCACACAGAAATGAGTTCTTTAATAGGCGTGAAAGGTGTTGAGCCAAAAAACTAAAAAATTGATAAAAATTCACAAACCTGTGAAAAAATGCAAATTTCTTCACTTTGATTATATTGACGAGAGCCTGATTCCACCACGCTGCCTCATATTTTTCTCATTAAGCGAACGATTGGGGAGTATTGTTGTTTGTTTGTTTGCTTGTTTGTTGTTTGAATTCAAAATTATCTATGGATCATCGCTTTTCTCATACCTATGTAAAGTGCTCAGCATGGAGCTGCCTGGTATTGGGTAATAGTTCGTATTCTTGAATGAACGCTCGTTGAAACTCATTTGCATCGTGTGTATTCGCCGCATGGGTTACTGCATCTCTCTTTCTCTCTCTCTCTCTCTCTCTCTCTCTCTC
>NW_004797500.1:717365-719504 GCF_000002075.1 Aplysia californica
CTACTACTACTACTACTACTACTACTACTACTACTACTACTACTACTACTACTACTACTACTACTACTACTACTACTGCTACTACTACTAGAAAATGAATGGGTTTGAAGAGATGAGGACCGAATAGTGTCAGAATTAAAATTTGCGAGGCAAAGGCCGCCAAGGTTTGGTGACTTCCAAAACTTGAGTGCCCTTCAAACCTGCACATTTACACAGTTTTGTCAACTTTTTTCAGTAAAATCAACTCAGAAATATTATGTTTTTAAATGGACATAAGAGGGCTTTGGCCCACACAAAATAAAACAAATAAATAACCGATAAAAAACTGTGTAACACGAAGACAAATATCCATTATTTTAATTTCATCATTACTTTTAATGAGCACCTGATTTCCTGATGACGCCACACATTTGTAAGGTAACAAAGTGATTTGCATTTGGGCGGTGTTGGTTTTTGGTTTTGTTTTGTTGTTTTGGGGTTTTTTTAGTAGAGGTTTTACGGCGCTCGCAACTGCAGAAGGTCATATGAGCGCTAAGGGGCGGATGTCAACAGAGAATTCCTTACAATGAATCAGACTTACTCTGCTCACCTGTCTAGCTTCAACAGCAGAAAGTCTGCTTCGACTATCAAGGCACCCCTGAAATAGCGGGTCACAAGAGTGTGACAAATATACGAAAGAAGTAGAGGAAAAATGACGGAGTGTATGTACATTTCCCAAATGGACGACGACATGCAGAAGCAGTCCCATCAGGGCGACATTATACAAACTACAGGGCAGAGACGGAGGCTCTCATACATGCAGCAAACATCTTCAAGAATGCGGCAGACCCCCAAAACCAAGTAGTATTCCTAACTGAGGCTATGTCAGTACTAGGCAATCACTGCCGTCAAACTACCAAGGCTACGAGAAATAATTGAGGACATCCAATATCTGAGGATCATGCTGCAGTGGATTCCATCAAACTGTGGTGTCTTAGGAAAGGAACAGGCAGACATGATGGCCGAACTAGGAGCACAAAAAGAGCAACCAGACAATAGCGTTAACTACACAGAATAAAAACTATTATAAATACCCTATTTAAAGTTATTATGAGCTGCACTGCCAAGAACAGGGGATTATTTTCCGACTAAGAACCCAACACACAAGACTGAGACAACATATGTACAGATGTTTTAAACTAGCACAATCACCAAAATGCCAGTGTGGAGAGGCGGACCAAACTGTTAAACACATCCTTCAGCACTGCAAGACACACAGGGCCCTGAGACAGAAAACGTGGCCTACCCCACTGACACTGCAAGAGAAGCTGTACGGGCCGACAGATGAACTGAGCAGGACGCCCAAAATAGCAGTTTCCTGTTGCAGTTCAGGCACAGAAATGAGCCTGACATCGATGAATCAACTCATTTTCGATTCCACTGTGCATCTCAACAGGTTAATGTCCCCCTAAAGAAAGACCTAAAGCCACTTCAGTCAGTAGCACCGCCCTGGGAGGTTTGGGCCGTTTACATCCGTATTCATCTTTTAAAAAGTCTTAGGGATCAACACCTTTTTGCTATTCATAGACACCGGAAGATGGTGATGACAAGATAGGCGTTTGATTTATTACAACATAGCATGCACACATCTAGCCAGTTTCTGCTTTATCAGATATCATAGTACCCACTAGATTTGCACGTCTAAGATTACATGCATCACGGCAATCATGTCCCAGATAGTGACCTCAACTTACGAGAAATGATCCAGAAGCTGTTATCCTTATATACTAACTCCTGCGCCTAACTGAGATTTTGCACGCTTCGATAATAATCAACAATTATCTTATGACGTCTAATGTTCGATGTTGTATGTGCCCATAAATAGCGCCTCACAATCTCGATAGTTATCCTAAAATCAGAAATCACGAGATTGTTTCTTGCATTTCACTCTCACTTTAACTATGACGTCTTATACTGCATAATAATAGTGATGATGAAAATGCTGATAATGATAATAATAATAATAATCATCATCATCATCATTATTATTATAACATCATAATAATCATCATCAGAGCTTTGTTAATAATTTGCTCAACCAACGTTGCCGAAGATGCAGCCATGAAAAGGAAGATGTCAAACATATGTTTGAATGTCCAG
>NW_004797500.1:721687-723063 GCF_000002075.1 Aplysia californica
GTGTGTGTGTGTGTGTGCGTGTAGTTGTTGTTGTTGCTGTTATTGTTGCAGTTGCTGTTGTTGTTGTTGTTCTTACCAATCGAATAACGTAAAGATCCAGCCAACAATCCGTTTGCCCAGGACGACACGCTAAAAAAACCCGCTACAAGACAACTACAAGACAACCTATTTAGAGTGCGTCAGTGCCAATGTGTGCGACGCCGTGCGCGCCAGAATTTCTTGTTTCTCTAATTTACCTTGTTTGCTGTGTGTGCCTATTGATTTATCGGTCATACAGAAAAGGTCGCCAGGAACGCATGAGATCCTGAGCAGTATCACCCACATATTAACCTAACCCACAGGCCTCATTAGCGGCTCTCTTTTGTTTGCAGATCTCTCGGCGACGCGGCGATGATGACTGGTATGAGGACCTCTCTCTGGTAGAGCCTGTCGTATTCCAGGGATAACGAAACAATGTGGGCCGATAACACCAACGCATGGGCTGGCCTTCAGTGCGGTCAAAAATTCGTGGCGCAACTTTTTCTTAAATGTCATCTTTTTAACCGGTGAATCAATGTCATCCATACTTTGCACAGCAGTTTGTATCACTTTGCCTTTATAACGTAATCATATTTTTCCACAACATTTGAGGCTACATTAAAAAAAAAAAACTTTTCTTCATTAATGTATATAAAACACTGCAAACCTCCTTCACGCAGAAAATGGAATTGCTCACAGCACTTGCCGCTTCTCACACACATTTTGCGTATGCATATGGCCTAGGTCACAGCTCATCAATGACACTTTTTAGTGGCAAAGCTAGTTACAAGAAATTAGTTTTATAGTTAACACTTTGTTTTGCACAGAAAGACCTCAAAATACGCGTTCAATAAACGTAGATCGAATCTTGCGATCAGAAAAAAGACGGACTTGCTTTTAAAAGTGATATTGTCCCAGCTTTTCAAATCTGTAGAAATCATCCTCTTGGATTTTTATTAGTATTAAATATTATTACTTAACAAATTTTATTATGGACTTTTCTAGAATAGAGCTAACAGGCATTTACAAAAACAATTATCTACTTAAGGCAAACTGATATCGGTCTTTGTGTAAAAGCTGGAGAATCTATGTTCGATAGTTGAGGAAATACTTGAAAATAAGTTACGTCAAGAAGTTTTGACCGCACTATAGGTGAGACACAATGACTTGGCGATCGATTCTTTTGAGAATGTTCATCGAACGGGTACCCAGCTAGTTAAAATAATAATACCTGTCACTACCTGGGTGATACGTATTGCCTGCTAAAGGAAGATATCGCCCTGGTAAGCAAGCACTGATCTCTTTTGTGCTCGAGCGTGATTGTGTGTGTGTGTGTGTGTGTGTGTGTGTGTGTGTGT
>NW_004797500.1:723900-725681 GCF_000002075.1 Aplysia californica
GTGACCCCCACCTCCTCCAATCCAAAATGTCTCCACTTCTATTGAAGATGGAAGGGTAATTTTTTTCATTGAAAGCAAGAAAAATGAATAAGCTTTAAGATGATACCAATAACTCTACATGCCCAAAAATTGACGTGAGCCTGATTCCACCGCGCTGCCTCACATTTAGACTCTCATAGATCTGAAGGTATATATTATGTTCTCCTTCTGCGTTTAATAAGATCGTGTTTATCAGCCCCGCAAAGTCTGATACATCTTCTCGGGTAACAGTTAATCATTGATGTTGGAATATTATTTCGAAAAAGTGTTTACTTCGAACTTTCTAGTTCCAATCTTCTCTCCATGGTCTATGAGCACCTGTTCTTTCTTCTTTCGGGAATGTTGGCCTTGAGCAGCTCTTTCCACGACTGTTTCTCGTTTGCTCCTCTTATCCTTCAATCCCAAAAAAGAAGAAATGTGAGACAGCGTGGTAGAATCAGGCTCTCGACAAAATAATCAAAGTGAAGAAACTTGCATTTTTCCACAGGTTTGTGAATTTTTATCAAATTTTAGTTTTTTGGCTCGACACCTTTCATGCCCATTAAAGAACTAATTTCAGAGTGGATTTTTCTGAAAAACGTTTATTAAAGACACAAAAAATGTAAATTTTCAGTTACCACGGACTATTAAGATGATGAAATAATAAATCTTTGGCAGCCATTTTTTCACTAATTTTACCTCTGAAAACAGATGACCCCCACCTCCTTCAATCGCAAATATATCGACTAGTATAGAAGATAAATGGATTTTTTTTCATCCAAATAAAGACAAGCGAACAAGCTTTAAGATGATACCAATAACTCTACATGCCCAAAAATTAACGAGAGCTTGATTCCACCACGCTGCCTCACCAATAAATAATCGATGCAGTTTCGCTTTCTGGCCTTTTGTTTGGTATGTACAGAGAGCAGCCTTCACAGCACAAACATTACTACAGTGCTAACGTGTTCTTCCTCGCTTACAGTCATGCCATGTTCTCCCTTAGCTATATACAGCGCAACAACGTTCTTCCTTAGCTAATTTCTACAAGGTTCTTCCTTAGCTACATTGCTACCACCTTCCGTCTTAGCTACAGTGATACCATTTCTTACTTGGCTTCATTGCTACAACGTTCTTCCTTAGCGACATTGGTACTTCGTTCTTCCTAAGCTACATGGATATCACGTTCTTCCTTAGCTACATTGCTACCACCTTCGGTCTTATCTACAGTGATACCACTTCATACTTGGCTACAGTGATACCCCGTTCTTCCTTAGCTACAGTGCTAGCATCTTCTGTCTTAGCTACAGTGATACCATTTCTTACTTGGCTTCATTGCTACAACGTTCTTCCTTAGCTACATTGTAAGCTATTGTGATACTACATTCTTTTAAAGCTACTGGGATACCACGTTCTTCCTAAGCTAAAGAGATACCACGTTCTTTCTTAGCTAATGCGATGCCACGCTCTTTCTTAGATGCATTGCTACTTTGTTCTTTCTTAGCTAATGTGATACCTCGTTTTTCCTTATCTACAGTGATACCACATTCTTTCGCAGCTACAATACTACAACGTTCTATCTTGGCTTCGTTGCTACAACGTTCTTCCATAGCTACAGTGATACTTCGTTCTTCCTTGGTAATAGGGTTTTCCTGTTCCTTCCTAGCTACAGTGCTACATTATGAATTCTTCTTCTTCTGACTCTTGCTTTTCTTGGCTGCCTGTCCACTTTGTCTGATTGCAGTCTCCATCGGCGGGAGCGA
>NW_004797500.1:726031-727141 GCF_000002075.1 Aplysia californica
ACACACACACACACACAAACCCCAAACAAACAAACAAAACAAAACAAACACATGTGCAATGCACACTGATACACGTGTATTTGCACTCTTTCTTAAGACCCCCCACATACTTATCGACGCCCCAATATTCGTGAGCACGCTTGTCTTCGCTCCATCATGTCTGCACTCAAGATCACAGCTCCACAAGGCGTACAACATTTTTGGGAAGGAAAACGAAAAACTGCTCGTGGTAAGAAGCACACACGCGAGAGCGTCATTTCAAAAATGAAAGTAAAGTGAGGTCTCTCGTGGTCGATACTGCTCCTAATAAAACCCTGCCCTGCGTCCTGTCATTAAATGCCTGTGCAATTTGAGGCATCACTATACTGCTTACTGGGACCGTAAAGTAATGTTTGTTAGGATGCATTTCATAATGACAGCACCCGTAAATTCCCCGCTCTGTGAGGTTCCCTCAAGTCCACGAACGCTCGTAAAGGAAGGAGGGAAACGATAACGAAGTATGCATAGGTTATTCGGGAGACGCTTCTTCCTTCTTTTTCAGTCATGTCGTAAAAATGAAATAGCAAAAAAAAGAGAAAAAGAAGAAAGATAGAAAGAAAGAAAGAAAGAAAGAAAGAAAGAAAGAAAGAAAGAAAGAAAGAAAGAAAAGAAAGAAAGAAAGAAAAGAAAGACAGAAAGAAGGAAAGAATGAAAGAAAAAAATACAATCTTGAAATTGACGTCGAAAGCCGATGGGATTTTCGTAAAAAATAAAAAGTACATTTGCGTAAATTCATAACTCCGCCCGTTAAATTGAGTTATACGAGTCTGAGGTACTGAGCACTAGCCTGAAGAATGTCTTTTCATTTCTTTATTTCTTTTTTTTTAAAGAAAATGTATGTTTCCCTCGTACCTTTTCTTGTTTCGTTTTTCTTCATGGCGACTTGCGTCTTCGGTTGTTGTTTTTTCAAGCTATTGATTACGTCCCCTTGTAGCATGTCATGTGGTGATGTATGACGCGTGATGCATCGTACATGCTCTATGGGCAAACGACCTTGAAACCCAAGTAATCTCTTTGAATCCCCAACAGAAAGACATTCGGCTGAGAATTACAAAAAAAGACAACCCCCCC
>NW_004797500.1:727663-729831 GCF_000002075.1 Aplysia californica
TGTGTGTATGTGTGTATTTGTGTGTGTATGTGTGTATGTGTGTATTTGTGTGTGTATGTGAGTGTGTTTGTGTGTTTGTTTGTGTGTGTGTGTGTGTGTGTGTGTGTTCGTTTGCCAACCCCATTTATATACGGTCAACAAGTCACCCTAGTTTTTAGCCTTTGATATCCTCGAATCGTTTCGCTTTGCTATATTCTTTGTTGTGAGTTGCGACGTATAATGAGATCTCCTTGGTAGTGTGACCTAGTTTGCAAAGTAATCTAAAGCAAAGCTTTAGATGAGCCCTTTGGAATTAAACGATAATGCTTTGAGGTTGTTTTTTTCAACTTGTTGTCTTTTGTTTGTTTCTTAACCTGTTCTCTCAATTTCACGGGTAATAGATGTAGTATTTCACTTTTAGCGATGATTTTGAAAAGCTCGTATTCTTCTTTGCTACGCCATTAGTTCTTTCTTTCCAACAAATTATTTTTTACATCTTGCATTATGAGCATTAAAGATGTGTGCGCCTACAAAAAGCACCAGTTTCTAGAAAGCGAGGAAAAATAAAATTCATTTAGTTGGCTCTGTATAATGGTCTAGTATGACAATTAAATACAACGGAGCGATGTCCCCTTTTTTTGTAGACAAGAAAAAAGTAAATATGTGAGGCAGCGTGGTGGAATCAGGCTCTCGTCAATTTTGGGCATGTCGATTTATTGGTATCATCTGAAAGCTTGTTCACTTGTCTGTTTTTTTTTAATTTAAAAATATCCATTTATCTTGAATACAAGTCGAGATATTTGCAAAAGAAGGAGGTGTTTTCAGAGGTAAAATGACCGCCAAAGAGTAGGTATTTCCTGAACTTAAGAGTCCGTGATAACTGAAAATTTACATTTATTGTACCTTTAATCAACGTTTTTCTGAAAAATCCATACAGAAATGAGTTCTTTAATGGTCTTGAAAGGTGTTGAGCCAAAAAAACAAAAATTTAATATAAATTCACAAACCTGCGGAAAAATTCAAGTTTCTTCACTTTGATTATTTTGACGAGAGCCTGATTCCACCACGCTGCCCCACATATGGCTGTCCTACTTCATTTTCAAACGAAAGTTCAATGCAACTGTAAAATCTGCAGTTCTTAGCAAAATACTACATAACTTGGAATACTCTTAGTATTTCATTCTTCTTTTCGATCGCTTCAGGTTTAATACATGTATCTCTAACGTACTTGGCCGTCCTTCTCAGTTCCTCTGCTGGCCCTCACAGCTTCTCCTGTAGCGTTAATTGGGCGGCCACACCTCCTGTCTTAGGGCTCTGTGTGTCCTGCACTTGTGGAGGGTGTTCCACAGTTTGGCCAACGTCTTCCCACAAATGTTTTTTTTAATTATTTTTTTTTTAGTGAATGCACTATTTTAAAATATTAAAATATGTAGTTTAGTATAATGATATGCATTTTGGAAGGAATATGCAAACCTTCAAAAAAACAACAACCCAAAAACAACAGTTTCCTTCAGTCAATTAGGCTTAAAGCAATCCCGCTATTTATTTTATATTTCATTATTTTCTTCTTATTGCAATCGGTGGCAATGTAAACGAACAACATCTGACAAGCAGATATGTCAATAAACAAAAAACCTTGTCCACGACACTGATCCAAGTAGTTTCGGAATAGTCTCATCAGCCTAGGGTTATTCAAGATTCCTGACCTTCGATGAATTCAAAAACAAATCAATTTATTGTATTGGAGATTCCGAATACTATTCTGAATGGGGTCAAACAGTGCAGAGCCCAGCATTATATCTATACTAAGCAAACAGCACATCCCTCATCACAGTGTCTTCTCCTAGACCCAATAGCAGCACCTCGTAAAGGCTGACATGATCCTGCACCTAAACGTAACACACAACGTAAAGTCCTCGATTTAATCATACCCCGGTGCTCTTCGTGCGGCATGATTACCGCTGAGATTATTCCCGAGAACAGCCGAAACAACACGGAGATACAATAAATACAGTAGGGATAAACCATTCGGGACAAAAGGGGTGGCCTCTTGATAACAAAATGTGGCCCGTTAATTTCCACCTGGAGTCCCCTCCCAAAACATTGGCGTCCACATCTACCCACAATTCTGTTTAATAAAGGGAAAGAATCAATAACAGGAAGCGCACGCGCGCACTTTCACACACAGG
>NW_004797500.1:731300-735395 GCF_000002075.1 Aplysia californica
TGTGTGGGTTTAATTTTTTTATGAAATACTTATTTTGTTTTACTCCTGAAGACTTGTTTACTTTCTGATCCTGGTAAACGTGAACAGCGTGTCTATGAGACGAATTTTATTTTTCAAATTTGTCTTGAATACAGAGCAATAATTCTTAAGAAAAACAGAACAAAAGAACAAAAAGACAAGACCGAAAACTATACTACAGTTTGATGACGCACACTTTTACTTTTAAAAAAGAAACAAAAACAACTTAAGACGATACAGGAATTGAATTTGGGTTGGAGACAGTCTCAGCTCACGTATCTCACAACACTTGAAGCTGAGATTCCGCAGACCAATCTGGCCCGCCATCCTCCTTTAAATTGTTTACGCCCTTGCTTTCTATTCCAGAATGTGAGAAATATCCCCAGGGCTTTAGTCGACTCATGGGCGTGGAGCGATCAGTAGATTGCAGTCAAACGTGCTTATTTTACTGGTTCTTTTTCTATCTTTTACTTTTTGAATAATATCTGTTTGTCTGTCAATCTGTCTGCCTTCTCACACAGTCACTCCAATATTCTCATAGTCATACCCTATCTTCGTCCTTCATGTGGGTTTTTTGTGGGTGCTCTATTGTAGTTTGTTCCTTGTTTGCTGTCAAATTCTAATATCAATCATCCTTATCTCTCTTCCATTTTTTCTTCTTTGTAATTTATTCTCTAGTAACACTTCTAGTCTTTTGCACTTATATAACCTATGTTGTTGTAAATGTCAAACATCTCTTACTCAAACTCCAGCTTAAACTACTCTCATCATTTCTCTCATATTCTTTTTTCTTTTCGGTGCTTCCTCATTCCCCGTTTCAAAATTAATCATATTTTTTTTCTTTCACATTTTTTAGTTAGGCGAGCGGACATCAAGAGGCATTCACAGAGGAGTAACACTCTTTAATTAATTAACATCTTTGTGACTGCCAACGTCAAAACTCGTCTTCCATCAACATTCCCCTCAGGTCCTGCAACGAGAAAAATTTGTATAAAAGAGTTAATTTTTGTTGGGGGGTTTTCGGGAGCGACTTGAATTCGCTGTATTAGCGATTTTTGCATACATATAAAGTTTGACAATTCATGTAGTTTTTGAAATGTAAAAACAGTCGCGTCTGCGATGGAACACAAGCCACTGGGCAACTTAAATCGCGAATACAAAACGTTCGAGAAAAAAATGGGTTAAAAGCAAACGAAGAAAAAAAGAACGCGAGAAGAAAAAAAGAGCACGAGAAAGAACACTTAGTACAGTATGTTCATGTCTTATACAAACATGTCCTGATGTACATGTGTGTACGTAACACACGCTCTCCAAATAATATCTGCAAAGCAGAAGTTTGCGTGCAAGGCATGTATACAATATTAGGACCAAAGCTGTCAATTTCATGTTCCTAATTGACACGCTATATTTTTCAGAAAGCATAGTTGGCAACCTCAGCCCTGGTCGATTTATGGGCCAAATGGTGGCTGGTAACTAAAGTGTTAAGTTTGTGTTTAGGTACGTATTACCAAACAGAGAGATTTGGAGAAACACACATTTTGCTCTGAAAAAAAAAACTGCTGTTCATAATAACTTCTTCATGGACTTTTTTCAGGGGGGGGGGGGAGCGGCTCCTTTTGGACACCATGACATGTTTTGTGACTTCCAGTTTGGCTCAAAGAAGTCCACCCATGCTCCATCCTCACTGACGGCCAAGACCAGGTACCCCGTCTCGCTATCACTACAAGTATCTTGAAGTATTGTGGTGAAATCTGGCGATTGTCAAAACAAAATTATCATCGAAGAAAAGGAAATGTTCCCTTACCTTCAGCAATTTTTATCAAGTTTTTTCGGAGAGGGGAGGAGAGAGGATGACTATTCAAAAACGCATGTTTATACAGATTTGTACTGAACAACGTTGTAAAAAGAACCGAAAATATCAACTGGCAGCCTCCAAGACTTACAAGCTTTAGAGGCCACCAAACTTTACTGGCCATTTTCTGGGAACATTTTCTTCTGACACTATGTAAACCCCACCTCCTTCAAGCGCAAATATCTCTACTGCTTTTCGAAATATTCATATGTGAGGCAGCGTGGTGGAATCAGGCTTTCGTCAAAATAATCAAAATTAAGACACTTGCATTTTTCTGCAGGTTTGTGAAATTTTATCAAATTTGTATTTTCTGGTTCAACACATTTCGTGCCCATTAAAGAATTCATTTCTGTGAGGATTTTTCAGAAAAACGTTGATTAAAGGTAAAATAAATGTAAATTTTCAGTTGCCACGGACTCTTAAGCTAAGGAAATAACTAATCTTTGGTGGCCATTTTCTCACAAATTCTACCTCTGAAAACAGGTGTCCCCACCTCTTTCATTCTCAAATAACTCGACTTGTATTCAAGATAAATGATACTTATTTTCATCCGAAAAAAGACAAGTGAACAAGCTTTAAGTTGATACCAATAACTCTACATACCCAAAAATTGACAAAAGCCTGATTCCACCACGCTGCCTCACATATGTTTCAGTTGTTTGTTGTTGATTTATTCCTTTAAATCAGAAGCAAAACAATTGAATAAGATTTAAGATAATACCAAAAACTCCATATTGCCCAAAAATGGACAAACACCAGATTCTACTGCATCAAGCAAGACCCATTTAACGTTAGTATGGTGGGTCATTCCAATCGTACCGCTTCATTTCCACTGGCCAAACTATGGAGTAAGTGTGGAGCCGAGAGCTTTCTGAGCACCGCATCTTCACGTCAAATATATATCTCTACTTCTTTTAGAGACAGACGTTTTTAGTTGGACAGAAGCAAGACGAATGAATCAAATTTATGATTCCACCAATAACTCCATATTGCCCAAAAATGGACAGACACTACTTCTACTACATCACACCACTGGCCAAAATATGGGGCATCCCCGGAGCAGAGAGTTTTCAGAGCCCCTCATCTTCACGTTCCATTCTGCACTGACGGCGAATGAAGACACACTCTTCAGGCAATCTCATGAAGGCGCCATTCGACTGTCCTCGTCAACAATAGCCTTGATGACGTAGTTCGTTGTGGGCGGCGTTTATTTGAGTGCTTTCTACCCCTGGTTTTGGAAATTCCCGCTCTTCCGCTTTTTAAAATGTTGTGCTCAAGCAAAAACCGCTGCTCCTGTGATTGAAATTGAAGTGCTTGATGCATCCTGTCTGACAAGTTTCGTAGATCTTGGTTCCGTGGCTTTTTCATCATAATAGCTGTACAAACCTTTTTGTAAACGACCGAGACACATTTCCACCTGAGAATGTCATCGTCACATTGCAACGCACTTTCCATCCCCTCCTACCTCCAACACCCACCATCACATTTTAGCCCACTTTCCAATCAACACATCATAATTTAGGCTTTTTTCACCCCACCCCCCACTCTAAAAATGCCCTTTTTACACTAAACAATTCAACCCGATTTCCAGCCTCCAAAAACTCGCTACTTTTTCCTCTGACGTTATGTAACCCCCTCCACTTTCAAGTGCAAATATCTCTACTTCTTTTAGAGATCGACGTCTTTAATGGGGGGCGGGGGAGGGGGGCGTTAACAGAAGCAACTCCATATTGCCCAAAAATGGACAGACACTACTTCTACTACATCACACCACTGGCCAAAATATGGGGTATCCCCGGAGCAGAGAGTTTTCAGAGCCCCTCATCTTCACGTTCCATTCTGCACTGACGACGAATGAAGACACACTCTTCAGGCAATCTCATGAAGGCGCCACTCGACTGTCCTCGTCAACAATAGCCTTGATGACGTAGATCATTGTGGGCGGCGTTTATTTGAGTGTTTTCTACCCCTGGTTTTGGAAATTCCCGCTCTTCCGCATTTTAAAACGTTGTACCCAAGCAAAAACCGCTGCTCCTGTGATTGAAATTGAAGTGCTTGATGCATCCTGTCTGACAAGTTTCGTAGATTTCGGTTACTTTGCTTTTTTTTTATCATAATTGCCGTACAAACCTTAACGTTTGACCGAATTACAACCCCCAAGGTAAACGACCAAGACACATATCTCCCTGAGAGGTGAATAGAGAATGCCATTGACACATTGCAGC
>NW_004797500.1:737053-738142 GCF_000002075.1 Aplysia californica
CACACACACACACACACACACATACGCACATACACACACACTCACACACACACACACACACACACACATTTCTAACTCACTCGCTTCCCTCCTCAACACACTCTCTCCCCATACCTTCCTCTTCTCACTTTCTTCCCCACCTCCCTCCTCCCCGACCTCCATTCACAAACGTTGCCTCACTCAATCTGGAAGCTTTTTACCCAAATTGCCAACACGATGTGGCCGGCCTCTATTTGTTCTTACAGTGTCACCGAATTCTTCTACAGCCCACGCCTATATGTGAGGCAGCGTGGCGGAATCAGGCTATCGTCAATTTTTGGGCATGTAGAGTTATTGGTATCATCTTAAAGCCTGTTCACTTGTCTTTATTTCGATGAAACAAATATCCATTTGTCTTTTATACAAGTCGAGATATTTGTGAAAGAATGAGGTGGGGGTCACCTGTTTTCAGTGGTAAAATTAGTGAGAAAATGGCCGCCAAAGATTAGTTATTTCCTTAGCTTAAGACTCCGTGGTAACTGAAAATTTTAATTTTTGTGCCTTTAATCAACGCTTTTCAGAACAATCCACACAGAAATGAGTTGTTTAATAGGTATGAAAGGTGTTGAGCCAAAAAACAAAAATTTGATAAGAATTCACAAGCCTGCGGAAAAATGCAAGTTTCTTCACTTTGATTATTTTGACGAGAGCCTGATTCCACCACGCTGCCTCACATATAGCCTCTCCTCAACAGAAAGTCATTTCACAAAATTCTATTAGAGATGTATTCTGGCATACAGGGACACTCTATGAGTCAACAAAGAAGTCAGAAAAAAGAGAATAATTATTATCATAATTATTTTGAAGTGGGGGGAAATATTTTTACTTTGTTGATTTAAAAGTTTGTCTTCATGTTGAAGTGTATTACGGCTGTATCTAAGAATTTTATTAGAGATGTATTCCGGCATACAGGGACACTCTATGAGTCAACAACGAAGCCAGAAAAAAGAGAATAATTATTATCACAATTATTTTGCAATGGGTGAAAATATTTTTACTTTTTTTGTTTAAATGTTTGTCTTCATTTGGAAATGTGTTTGGGGGAAGGGG
>NW_004797500.1:740730-742410 GCF_000002075.1 Aplysia californica
AACACTTTTTATGATAGTTAAAAAAAAAAAATTTCATTGTGGATTTTACTGAAAACATTGATTAAAGTCACAACAAATGTCATATTTTTTTAGGTTCCAAGGACTCTCAAGCTTTTGTTTTTATTTTAGTAAGTGTTTTTGCAGCGCTCGCAACTGCATAAGGTCATATGAGCGCGCGGGACACACCTAATATTTTCAGTTGGTAGGAAATTTTGAATTTTGCCCGGGTGGCGGCGAAGCCTACTTTTATCGATTTTAGACCACCAAGGGGTCTTTAACGTGCGCAACTTGCACACTGGCCCTCCGAGATTTTTCGCCCTTGTCCGAGAAGGCTAGGTGTAGATCTTTCCTACCAGAAGATCAGGGATGTGGCAAAAAGACAGCAGTTTGGAGGAGCCAAGGAGTAGCAGTAGAAAGGCTGGAGAAAGAGTCGGGAGCCCATAGGAGGGGGCAAAGGAGGTGAAGGGGTGGGGGCAGAAAGTGGAAACGAAAGCAGACTACAGAACATTGCTAGAGAGCATAATAGGAGGTGACATGAGACAATTTTCGGTCGCTACCTGGATTCAAACCCTTGACCTTTGAATGAGAGGCCAACACCTTAACCTCTAGGCCACGAGAGCCCCCATCTCAAACTTTTGAAATCACCAAACTTTGGTGGTCATTTTCTCGCTAATTTTATCTCTGAAATCAGGCGACCCGACCTCCTTCAACTATAAATACCTCCACTTCTGTTTACGATAGGCGTGTATTTTGTTCCTCAAAAGATGGTTGAATGAACAAGCTTTAAGGTGATAACAATAACCCCGGATGCCCAAATAAACGACGACCTCCTGATTCCACCTCGTCGTAACACATTTATGTATTTATTTTATGTGGGTTACTTAATTAATTGATATTTCAAGTTCTTTTCATCCCTGCATATAAAATATAATATATAATATTTTTAAAACATTAGGTTTAGGCAAGAGAAGTACCAGTATTTCTACGTTAAAATTTGATGTTTCTGTGTACTTTCAAAGTTCTACAAAAATAAAGTAAATGTTATTTCACGGGTAAATGCCGCACTGTGGGAATTTGGTGGGGGGGGGGTTAATTTAGTAGAGGGGTTTACGGCGCTCGCAACTGCATAAGGTCATATGAGCGCCACTGGGAATTTGTGGACTGATTTAGAAGGCCGTAAAACTCTTACCTCAAAATAGAGGTAAGAGTTCTTATTGTGAAGACTGCCCTCCACTGGACACCCGAAGGACGTCGAAAAAGGGGCAGACCCAAAGTGACCTGGGGACGCACAGTAGAGTCTGAAATGAAGTCCTGGAATCATTCGTGGGGAACGCTGACCAAGATGGCCCAAAATAGACTGAGCTGGAGATCTTTTGTTGCTGCCCTAAACGCCAGATGGCGTAATGGGTAGTAAGTAAGTCAGTAAGTAAAACTCTTACCTAACTAGCCTATTTAGAAGAATTGCGTTATTACTATGAAGACGATGATGACGTAGACGATAATTAAAATGAAAATAATGTTGATAATAATAGGGATATCATGACAATTGCAAACATTTTCCATATTATACTTATACTCAAAAGAGAAATGGAAGAACGAAAAAGAGATATAGAGAGAGGATGAAAGAGAGGGGATTAGAGTGAGAGAGATAGTGTATGTGTGTGTGTGTGTGTGTGTGTG
>NW_004797500.1:742510-743798 GCF_000002075.1 Aplysia californica
AGAGAGAGAGAGAGAGAGGGAGAGAGAGAAAGAGAGAGAGAGAGGGGGAGAGAGAGAAAGAGAGAGAGAGGGGGGGGAGAGAGAGAGAAAGAGAGAGAGATCACTTATCAAAATACAATTTTATGTCGTCCACGTCACTCAAAATTTAATGACAAGTCTCCTCCCACACACTGGGATCATTTCTTTAATGAAACCTCCGTATCCCCAGGCTCAACATGATACATAATAATATTGTACAGCAGTGTTAACCCCTTCTCTGCTGAAAAGTTTCCAAGATAAAACTATGTTAATTCAAGAAATATTTAAACACAGAGAATTGTTTCAAAATAAGCAAAACCACAAGCTACAACTATACACACTAAAACTTATTTTGTGAACTAGATGAAACATTATTAGTGGAAAATACAAGCCAGAACAGACATCTACTCAACAGTGAAGAGGTTAAGCTATCTTGTCATGCAATTAGCCTCAGGCACATCTCATGTCGTGCTTCAACCGGACCTCCAACTGGCCAGCAATTTGTGTAATGACGCTGTGGAATCAGGCGCTCGTCATTTTATGGGGGCATGTGAAATTATTGGTTTCATCTTAAAAAGAGTTCATTTTTCTATTTTTCATTGAAAAAAGTGTTCACCTTTCTTGAATAGAAGCCTAAGTATTTGTGACTGAAGTAGGAGGGCGTCGCCTGGTTTCAAGGATTAAATTAGTGAGAAAATATGACAGCCAAGGTTGGGTGTTTTCCTTAACTTGAGAGTACTTGGAAACGAAATTTAATTTATTTTTGTTTTCCTTTTATCAACCTTTCCGGTAAAATTCACACTGGAAGTTACTCTTAAGTGGACATAACATAACAGGCGTTCAGGCAGAAAACAAAACCAGGAAAAGAATCGATAGAAATTGCCATTTCGGTGGAAAAAATTGCGATATCTTCATTTTCCATATTTTGACAAGCACCTGATTTCACCACGACGCCTCACATTTGAGCCCTCAATCAACGCTCCTTTCCTAATCTTCATCTCATGCTTCCTCTCACTGAGATCTCATCTCTTCTTTTAAACTGTGTCCCCCTCTCACTCCTTCTCTTTTTTGACGTCGATGTCATCTTTGTGACATATCTTCCGGATTTTTTTTCCTTTCGTCTGACGCTGCACGTGTAGCTCCCGGCGGGGCTTCCTTCACTCCACATTTTTACTCACCTTTTGAGCTCTCTGTCTGTCTCCATCTCTGTATTTTGCCAAACGTGTTACCTCGCGTCTTTCTCTTTCTCTCTCTCCCTCTGCCCCCCCTC
>NW_004797500.1:744440-746147 GCF_000002075.1 Aplysia californica
CCCCCCTTTCCGTCACGTATGAACTCCCTGAAGAAGGTATAGTGGCACCAACTTGTCACGTATATTCTTCTAGGCTGTCCATCGATATCGATGACGACTCTGATTGTGATTTAAACCAGACAAGAAGTTTTACAGGCTACACGTACTGCTAAGGATCTACCCTACCTTCCAATTTAGAGCTGGGCGAAGAGTCGATTCCGGAACCGATTCCCACGATAAATACTACAGATGTAATGCTCCTTCTCCTTTTTACGTAAACCAACGGTTTTATCATTAAATATTTCTTTTTTTTTTAAAGAATCTATTTTTTGAAAAATAAAAGTTAATGCTTCGTATTGTTTCGAAATCAAGGTTATCCTAGATCCTGAAAACGTTCGGAGCCAACCAGGTAACCACCGTGAAAAAATGACATCTTTAGAAAATAAGTAATTGTGTTCGGAGTCGATTCCTACGATTCCTAGCTTTCATTAATCGTGAACTCATCCGCCCAGCACTACCTTCCATATCTTAGACATTACATTAGAGGTCTGGTTGTGATTGGTTGCAATGTCTGGTATTTTGTGAGTTTCTTGCCTTCTACTTTCCACAGCATACCCTGGCCGTCGAATTTGATATTTCATTTGTATTACATGTGTATTACATGTTGTGTTAATGTGGTTCACCCATAAGAATGTATATTATACTAATATGTCTAAACGAATTGGGTCATTTGAAAGTAGTGCACTTCTTTCAATGGGTGTTCTCCTATAATGAAAATTAATGTCTCAGCCTCGAATCTTTTGCTTGAAAGATAACCAGTGAAGTATATGGTTGAAGGGCTTGATCCCAATTCATGAAAGTATGCTAATTGGTAACCTTCTAGGTTAGACGTGTCCTCAATGCCATCCCACATTCACGTCATATGGCGTAAAGGTTAAAAATATCTCAGACGTGGGAGTGCGGAGGGTGGGGGTGGAAAGTGGTGGAACAGAATTGGGAGGGGGGCGGGGTAGGATTTCATCTACTTTACTACAGAAGAGATTTACCCCCATTTCAAGGCCAATAAAAAATTAATTTCTAAAAATAAAAGAATTAAAATAAATTTTTAAAAATTGTTTCACATAAAAGTGGACTTGAAGTCGGATTGTGAGTTTGAGGGCAGAAATAAGGAGGAATACCTTCCCACTAGCCACAGTATCGGAGTTTGCTGGGAAATGAACCTGAGACTTTCTGGCAGGCAACCTACTTGTTCACACACTCACCTTTTTACACTCAAAGCAGTCTCCACTGTTGGCCTCGGTGGTGGTGGGGGGGGGGGGGAGATGTTTCTTTCTTTCTTTCTTTCTATCGTATTAAAATTGTACTTACTTATTTAATTTTACTTCAGGTGTTCTTTGCCCCAATCGAAACGATTTGTGTCACCACGCGGTTGAATCAGGCGTTTCTCATTTTTGGGGGCATGTGGAGTTATCTGAAAGTTTATTTGCCCTGTGTTCGGTTTAAAAATACCTATATATCCAGAAACGAAATCGACCGAGATATTTGCAGTTAAAGGTTGTGGGGGTCACCTGGTTCTGGAGAGACATTAGCGATAAAATGTCCCTAAAGTTTAGATAGCTTCGATGGCTTGAGAGTCCTTAAAAACTGACAATGTACATATTATTTTGTGCCTTTAATTAACATTTTTCAATAAAATTCACATGGAAATATGTTTTTATATGGATATAA
>NW_004797500.1:746614-749260 GCF_000002075.1 Aplysia californica
TTTTTTAAACGTTTTTAATTTTTTTTTTCTTTAATTTAACTCTGAATGTCGGACAATTTATAGTCCATCGAAGAAATGCCATGTACTATTACAGAAAACATTCCTTTTTCCCCTTTCAACCTCCCCCCAACCCCCCGCGTAGTGTTGACTTTCTAGGTTCATTAACCCATCACTTACCAACCTGTCTTTCCCAACTTTTCCTTTGCCATCACCAGCAAAAATTAGGCCAAATAAGAGAACCAGATCAGGTACAGAAACTATTTTCACCTCCGTTTCGAGTTTCCCCAGAGAGCTAAATTTACCTCTACAATGGCTCCGTCTTATTTCAGAGATCCTAACCCCAATCCATAGTCAATTACATGCTAAGTCTTGGCCTACTCACCGCGTTGGAAAGTTGAGGAAACCATATGCTATCTCTTCGCTCTTCGCGCTATTTCCTAGGTCTGCTTGTCAAAACATGGCCCACTCAACAGGCACGCACCCTCAATTTTACAGTGCCGTAAAACCCTTGTTTTTCTTCTCTTCAGAGTGTAATGTTCGTGAATTTTGTCAGTTTGAATTAACTCGAGAAAATTGCTTGATCTGAAAAATCCGCTTTTTCAAACTTCAAACAGTCTCCCTGACACGAGAACAGGGGATCCTATCTGCGGGGTTCCTGATACTACTACTGTCTGTTTTAATGATTGCTTCTTAGCCTGAGTTAGAGTTCTAACGTACAAAAGTAGGTTACATAAGTGCTTAGGATTATAAGTACTATCGGAATGTAGACTACACCACAGAAAGAAATTAAAAGTACTTTAGGAATGTAGACTACACCACAGAAAGAGATTATGAGTACTATAGGAATGTAGACTACACCACAGAAAGACACCACAGAAAGAGATTATAAGTACAAAATGAATGTAGACTACACCACAGAAAGAGATTATATTAGTACTATAGGAATGTAGACTACACCCCAGAAAGAGATATAAGGGCGATGGAAGTTGGATGCAAAAGAAGAGGCAACCACACCAGAGCTAACCGTCCACGTATTAGTGATAAACATTTTGTGGTATTTAAAACATTGATGAACTATAAATTGTTATCGTGGCCGTATTTATGTATGTCTGCTTTATAATGCAAAAACAGAAGTCGAGAAAGAGTGTCGAAGACGTCGCAGAAAAGGACCATAATTTTTTTTTTATTGTAAACAAAAAATGGGCGAGTTGATGAAAGGGATAAGCAGTTTTTATTTGTTCGTTGTTGACACTAGTCGCCTTAACAATATTCTGTTAAAGCGGACCTGGGTGTAAGGTTTCTACCTCGTTTTTCGGGGGGTTTGGGGGTTTGTTTGTTTGTTTTTTGTTGTTTTTTAAATTATTTTGTTGTTTTTGCTTTCTTTCTTTCTTTTTGTTTGTTTGTTTGTTTGTTTGTTTGTTAATTTTCCTTATTTTTTCCTATTTGGGTTCTTTTTATGATGCATTTATTGTTTTTTGTAGTTGAAGGGGCGAGGTGGTTTGTTGAAGAGGTCATTTTCTGATGGTTAACGGTTGGTTTGTCATATGTGAGGCAGCGCAGTGGAATCAGGCTCTCGTCAAAATAATCAAAGTGAAGAAACTTGCATTTTTCCGCAGGTTTGTGAATTTTTATCAAATTTTTGTTTTTCGGCTCAAAACCTTTCAGACCTCTTAAAGAACTCATTTCTTTGTGGATTTTTTTTTTAATGTTGAGGAAAGGTGCAAAAGATGTAAATGTTCTGTTACCACGTACTCTTAAGCTAAGGAAATAACTAATCTTTGGTTGCCTTTTTCTCGCAAATTTTACCTTTGAAAACAGGTGACCCCCGCCTCCTTCATTCGCAAATATCTCGACTTGTATTCTAGATAAATGGATATTTTTTTTCATCCAGACAAAAAAAAAATTGAACAAGCTTTAAGTTGATATAAACAACTGTACATGCCCAAAAATTGACGAGAGCCTGATTCCACCACGCTGCCTCACATATATATTTATACAATCCCTCTTTCCTTTGTGCATACTTATATGAAGCCAAAGGGGGGGGGGGGTAGATTTTTGTTCAGCGAGAATTATTCTCTCTTACCCATTCGTTTATTTTCTGAGGCCCGGCAGTGTGGGGTATGCTGTTACATTGTTGCTCATTTCTCACACTGGCGCACTGAGGAACAGACCCGTGTGCTCCTTTTCAGACCGGCGTGCCGGAGTCTGTGGTATAGCAAGTAGGTGGCGCGCCGTCGCACCTTTGTGACGCAAGTTCCATTCCCGAACGGGCAGAATTGTTATTGAGAATCTCGGTCTTTCTGCAGGAACGTTAGATTCCTCTCAACGCAGATTAGACCTGACAGGCATGGTCGAACCTAAAATGTGTAAATAACGGAGTAAAAATGCACATAGCTTTATGCATTTAACAGTCTCGCGCTGACTAGCGACTGGGCTAGCGGCGTGCTTTCATTTCACCCCCTACATACCCAACTATCAGTGAATTGTTGAACTTGTTGAAGGCCACCACTCATTATGATCTTAGCAGGTGGTGCTATTTAATAGTGTCATCTTTTCAATGTTGTTCAGTTCACAGAACTGGTGTTATACTGGCAAGAAGAAGAAGAAGAAGAAGAAGAAGAAGAAGAAGAAGAAGAAGAAGAAGAA
>NW_004797500.1:750914-754936 GCF_000002075.1 Aplysia californica
GTTGTTGTTTTGTTTTGTTTCCAGTGTATGGTTTCGTTGTTCTTTGTTTGGTTTTGTTCTGTTTTGTTTTAGTAAAAAGTACTCGTACATCGACACAATACTGACCAATTTACATTCTGTGAAGAAGTAAGACAGACAGGCAGAAACATGAGACAGAAAATAGAGGATTAGAACCTACCTGTGGGGCCCTCCAACCACCCACCCACCCAAGCCCAATTAGTTCTGAGTAACCCCTGGAGGTAAAACCTGGCAACGGATGGGAAATTTGCTTCATAGTGCTGGTATTGGAAACAGTTAATTGCCTCCTTGTGGGCCTGTCTGAATCGCGAGCAGCAGCTGTCAATCAAACATAAGTTTATGGTAGGGCTGGGCAATGAGTCGCTTTAGCAAAATCCGGATAATTTTATGTTAGTGCACCTCTTCGGCAAATAATATGATATGAACCGCTACAGAAAATGGGTTAGAAGCATTTCGACAAACGGGTTAGCACTACTTCAACAGATGAGCGAACCCACTTCTGCAAACGGGTCAGGAAAGAGAGTTAAAAGTCGGAATTCGGAGATTGTTTCATTGAGAAGTATTTGGTTATCCTTTTAGATTATGCGGATTTTGGCAACCTCTAGTTTATGGTCCGATCTTTTGTGATGTGCCCGCGGTAAGAAGGAGCAAAGAAGAGCTCACTACTTCAGTGGCGGTGTGTGGACCAAACTTTGGGTGGGGCTGAGGTTGCTTCCAATTCTTTACCACCAAATAACAAGCAATAAGAAATTAAACAGTGATGATTTTTCTGTACTGTCGGTGAGCTACGGTATTTTGAGAACCATTCAAAAGAGAAGAGTCACCTTTGTCTTCCATCTCTTTGTTCTTAGTTAATATTTTGTTGATCGTGAGGAGGCACGCTCATATGACCTTACGCAGTTGCGAGCACCGTAAAACCCTGTACTACTACTACTTATGGTGAGGAGGAAGCCGATTCACCTCCAAATGTACCCTAATTAATATTCAAGTGATGAAAAAGTTGCCTTAAAGGTAGTTCGACCTGATTTATAACTGTTAAATCTCAGCAGCACAAACACAAACATGCATAATAAACAGCACTTCTAACATAATACTTCTATGAGCTGGATTAGGCCGTGTAGTCTAGAAAATTGAACGCACCCAACAAAGAACCAATGAGTGCATAGGTATCTTTGTCGGAGGGGGGGGGGGAGTGTGTCGTAAACTTTCACCCCATTGTAAGGGCTAGGAGAAATTGAGCCCTCAGTACAGTGTTGTTTTCTTAAAGCCTTTTACCTTTTTCACCAGAAGAGTTTCATTAAGGACGGGTCGTGGGAACGGGTTCATCATTGCTGAGCCCTAAAGATATTTAATTGGCTGTTAGATTACTATAGTTGTAAGCGGGGACAAAAGTGATTGGATAAATGAGCAAGCCACCAAGTTGATCATTCTGTGTTCCTTGAGTGCGGTCATAACTGTTCCAACTGCTCATTTTATTATGGAGAAAATTTCGTTACTTAGGGATAGAGTTGGGACAGATAGACAGAAAGGAAGAGTGGCAGAGAGATAAAAAAAAAAGACTCTGAGAAATAGAAGAAAGGGATAGACAGACGGACAGAGACAGACAGACAGACGGACAGAGAGGGGGAGAAGCACAGAGATAAAAAAGAAATAGAGAAAGAAGGGAGAGAAAGATGGAGAGGGGGCAAAGTAGTGTGAAAGAGTGAGAGAGAGAGAGAGAGAGAGAGAGAGAGAGAGAGAGAGAGAGAGAGAGAGAGAGAGAGAGAGAAAGTTAAGGAAAAGAGAGAAAGAGAAAGATATACTGATAGAGAGAGATAAAAAGAGAAAGGAGAGGGGGGGGGGCAGAGCGAGATAGGGGGAAGAGAAAAAGAAAGACAGAGAAAGAGCCTCAAAAACTATTCAGTCCACATAATGTAGTGAGTTCGGATGTTTTTACAGACAGATCCAGGAACAACTGAGAGAGAAAACACAAATCTAGCGCTGTGCAAACAGGGCAAATTCCCCCAGCAAAATGAATCACCAGTCAAAAGCTGGGACGCACAAAAAAGAAGCAAAAACGAAGAAACCAAAAAAGTTTAATCCTTCAACTTGTATTTTTCCCATCGATATGTTTTACCCCTCTTACAGTAAAGTTTCCAAAGGCATGTCTTCTTTCATTCCAATCAGTTTTTCTAATACCCAATATACTATTACTCTCCGTCCGTCTCGCCTCAGGAACCGTTTGTTATTCTGAAGTGGAAGCTGCTCTTTTGATCAGTACAGAAAGCATGCTCAGCTATGTTTTGAAGACAATTTGAAAGTTCAGATCAAATGTCAGAGAAAGAGAGGGAGGGAGGGAGGGAGGGAGAGAGAGAGAGAGAGAGAGAGAGAGAGAGAGAGAGAGAGAGAGAGAGAGAGGAGGGAGGCGAAAGAGCAAGACAGAGATAGAGGGGTGGGGAAGAAGCGAGAGAGAGAAAAAGATAGAGAGAGAGAGAGAGAGAGAGAGAGAGAGAGGGAGAGAGAGAGATAAAGAGAGAGAGAGGGAGAGAGAGAGATAGAGAGAGAGAGGGAGAGACATGGAGAAAGAGAGAAAAAGAGAAAGAGAAGGGGGGGGGGGAGAAAGAATGAATACAGGAAAGCAATTTAAGTTAAAGCATTGAAACCACCATGTTTTCTAATCGCTCTTCTACGTCTGGTTAAAAGAATAGGTCTATGTAAAAGTGTTCGCCAATTTTCAGTATTTCTTTAAAGTGCACAGACAAAATTATTCACAAGATGTCTCTATTCCCCCTTAGATACGTCACACAGGTGTCAGAGTCAAACCGGGTCATGTGTAGTACGAAATCCCAGAAGAAAGACCAAGATACCCCATTAAATATTCTCCGCATTTTGGGAATCAAACTCAGGTGTCCAGCGTGCGACAGTGAAGCACCTATAACCGCTTCACCTCAGAAGCCGGTAGGGACATTCCGATTCTCAAAACCTCGAATACGTCGAGTGGTGTTTACGCAGTAAGATAGGATGGCTCTCAATTAAAACAATCACTAGACCTAATTCCTCGCCTAATACACATAGAGCTAAAGGAATAGCCTAATAAAGTTTGCCTCATCTTTGCTAATCGTGTTATAAAAACGTGTTTGGATGCTCCATGGCGTCTTTGAACCAGATTTTTCGCTGCTTTCTCTATAAACATTTTTTTCTCTCCATTTTTGTTGGCTACAGGCTCCCGAAACGCAGACAATAGCAAGCTGTGGATTCTCCCTTTTGATTTAGATTGATGGCATAAGAACTGAAGAATCCGCCATCTTTATTTTCCCATCTGTTTCAACGGCAGATGGCGCTGCTGCTATATGACGAAACAAAAAATAAACCAAAAAAACGAAGAAAAATATGCGATAGGCTAAAGGTTCTCATGTTCGTAAAGTAACGATTTCAACACGAAAACATTGCTCGTTACGAAAGTCGCGTCCGATCTGTCTCTCACCTAATCTCACAATCTGTATCATTCTGATTCACATAATAATAATTATATTTTGACGCTTGTGCCTGTCTCTTCTATCTATTGCCGCCTTCTCTAACTTCCCATTTCCCATCTGTTGTTGTGCGCAGCTCCTTTGATCTCTTCACTTACGCTTACCAGATGAGGAGGGATCTACCTGATATACATGTTCTCGTCTATATTCAGGGCGTCGACGGAATCTTTTAAATCATGGCTCGTGATTTATTTATTTTATTTCCTAAACATAATGATGACTCTTTTCTCGACATCGTGATAACTCTCTCAATAATATCGACCCATTCCTACAAATTAACATTCGCTTTCTTTTGGGAAAATACTCTCTTGAGGCAAGACAGGCGCTTGTCACTGTTGCTCACATTAGACTTTATCACCTACTTACATGTTGCTCACATTAGACTTTATCACCTACTTACATGTTGCTCAAATTAGACTTTATCACCTACTTACATGTTGCTCAAATTAGACTTTATCACCTACTTACATGTTGCTCAAATTAGACTTTATC
>NW_004797500.1:756191-759295 GCF_000002075.1 Aplysia californica
TCTCTCTCCCTCTCTCTCTCTCTCTCTCTCTCTCTCTCTCGACATTTGATACTCAGGCAACATACTCGAAAAACTTCGTATACACAAACACACACGCAAGTATACGCACACACACATAGATTCTAAACACGAAAACCGTCATGTTGCATGCGCACGCAATCTCAGGATCAAAACACACACGTAATTCCTCCCAAATCACCACATCTACCACAATCTCTTCAACCCACACCCCCTCTATATCGTCCCCAAACGCGTACGAAATGAACGGAAAGAAACAAGAAATGGACACAAATCACGAGCGACGGTATATTGTCATTATCTGCGAGAAAACATTCTCCGCTGGCTTGGCTCGATAAGCAACTGCTCCCAAGTACCCTGGGTAAACAGTACAGCGGGTATCTTCTGCCTGTCCTGGCAAGTCCCAGCCTCTCGTTCGTCCCTCCGCTTGTTTGTCTTGTAGTGCAGATCCTGGGAACGGACGCCGCCTATACAGAGCTTGGATACACGGATTGCGCCTGCCCCACTTTGGGATCTTGATGGAGTAAAGTTGTATGAATAATTGTTCTAGTAAGCCTTTTATGGGGACTTTCAACACAATTAGGTCGTACAATAATGTGTCGAAGATTAGGGGTGTTACAAGAGTAACATGCACACACAAAGAAGGATGAGAGATAAGGGCGATGGATGTTTGTTCAGAAAGAGGGAGCAACCACACCCGAGCACTAGCCAAGTACTCAATAAAAAGGTAAATGTTTGAAAGTTGGATTCGGTTCAACAGCAGTTATGATAAGGTAATCATTTTGAACGTCAAAAAAGGTTTTCATCTGAGATTTCCTTGCCAGATGTAATCATTATGACGTCTATCGCTTGCTTTCATTTCATGAAGAATTTTGTTAAATTGTAATATCGGTTCCCACCCTGTCTTTCCCTTGCTCGTCCGTGCTGTGTGTATGCACATGATCTTTCTAACACCATTGCCATCGTAAATTACCATGACACAATTCTCCATTTGAGATGAAAATAGACTAGCTATAAAATATCTTTGCAAATGACAAGACTCATCTGGACCTGTGTACTATGCATGTCTGTGATACGATTACTCCATACTGTATTCAAAGAGCCCTGAAAACTCTCAGAAAAAAGTGTGGAGATTTATCTGGAATCAAATTAGGGATTTTTTGATTATGTGATGAGTCCCTTGCGTCAAAAAGGACTAAACAGACACATCATTTATGTCCGATCCGCAGCAGACCACAAACAATGGTACGGCACACTGCGCACATTGCAATGAAACACAAATCAGAAGATTAAGCTTCAAATAAAGAAAGCAAAATTGAACAAATCTCTCTGAATAAAGTATTCTTCTTTTTATTCTTCTTTTTAATACCTCAAACAAAGATAAAGTTTCGAATAAAGGAAACAGAATTGTAAAAAAAATATGCATGAATAAATGATGCTTCTTTTTAATAGCCCAAACAGAGATGAAGTTTTAAAAAAAGGAAACAGAATTGAAAAATCTGTATGAATAAATTATGTGTCTTTTCAAAAATGCCCCAAATGGCCCGTCTTTAAGCTTTACCAACGGATCAAAATGCAGGTGTTTAAAGAATCAAACCACAACTCAGTTGGGACTCCGAATGTATCGATTGTTTCTCACAGCAGTGGGAGCGCACAAGAAAAACGTTGTTGGTTAATGCATTTTGTGCTTTCTGTTGTCCGACAACTTCTGTGGCGTCTTCGCAAAACGATCGTCGATGTATCGGCACTTTCTTCGTTTTGTTAGGTGTTTTGGGAAGATGGGTGTGTTTGTCGATCGATTGCGGTACACGTATTACTTGATCGTCCAAGGCTCGGAGAGCTAACTACATGTTTGCAATGTTGCTTTAGTAGTACTCGGAAAAGGAAAGTTGATCGACAGAAAGCTGAAAGAAGGAGAGAGGAGTAAAGGCACACAGTTAGTTACCTCAGAATTACAAAGATCTATCTGCTGCTGACATTTTTGGCCATTTTGAGTTACTAAGACCATGAGGTCAGAAAGCAAATGCTCTATCTGCCCTATCAAAATTGTAAGAATATTATTCGGAGTCGTTATCAAGATATTCGGAAAAGCTTGACATATTGTGAAACTTTAAAATTTTGACGCGTGTGTGTGTATGAGTGTGTGTATATGTGTGTGTGTGTGGGGGGGGGGGTGCCCACATGTAGTGACATATCAACCCAAAATACCTGCACAAGGGCAATAAAGATTGATTGTATCTTATCGATGTCAGTGAGGAAAAAAAACAAGAGAAAAAGAAAACATACCCACTGAAAATAATTGACATGCTGCCCTTTAGAAAACTCTGTGAGAGTTTGACAGTCTATTTCTATCGTAAACTGTGTCGGGTTTCCGCTACAAAAACGGTACAGCATGCTTCAGGGCCAATATGTGTCAGGATGCGGTGGAATCAGGCGCTCGTCAGTTATAATAAAAGTGGAGATTTTCAAAAAATTTTAAAGCTTGATTTTTTGCCTTGTATTCGAGGAGAAAAATTCTCATCTATTATGAATAGAAGTAGAGATATTTACTGCGATTGAAGGAAGTGGGGGGTGCCTGGTTTCAGGAGTAAAATTAGCGAGAAAATAGCCGCCAAATCTTGACGACTTCCAAAACTTGAGAGTCCTTAACAGCTGCAAAATTTACATTTTTGTGCCTATAATCAACATTTTTCAGTAAAATCACACTGTAATATGTTTTTAAATGGACTTTGGTGGTGTTGAGCCGAAAACAAAAAATTCAATAAACTTTGCGAAACGTACAGGAAACTGCTAGTTTCTTCGATTTCGTTATTTTGACGTGGGCCTGATTTGACCACGATGCCTCACGTATGGTAATAGGAAACACATATTGGAGGGCAATAGACGGATGCAGCCTTAGGGCCTTGCCAAACAAAGCAAAGAAAGGAACGATATGGTCTCCGGATATGACGTAACTACTTGTTGGGAATGAGGAGCTGATTGACAGAAGTGATTTCCCACCATCTAGTCCCTGCCTGTTTCCTTGTGTCTCTTCTCTCTTTCACTCTCCCTCTGCTTCTTTCTTTTCTCTCTCTCTCTCTCTCTCT
>NW_004797500.1:760181-761399 GCF_000002075.1 Aplysia californica
ATAGCAAAACAGTTTGACTTTACTCGTCTTTTTGCTTCAGTTTTCTTTTTAGCAAGAGTTTTACGGCACTAGCAACACATGTTGCGACGGGTGTGTTCACTTTGTTCTGTGCTTATTTAGTTTTGTTTTTTCCATTTATTCTGTTGTGACTGGACTCTAATATAGGTCATATAGGTGCTGAAGAGTAAAGCTGCTACTAGAGAGTGAAAAGGGGGAAATGGTATGGGTTTAACGCCTCTATCAACACTATTAGGTTACTTTAGAGACGAGACCTTCGCGTTTAACGTCCATCTCCGAAAGGATCGAGCCAGATGGGTATTTTTTTTCTAAAGTGCTTTTCCCAAGGCTACAACGTCACACTGAGCCGAGGCTCAAACCCCTGAACTCGGAACCTAACGATTGCGAGTTCGGTAACCTGACCACTAATCTAGTGACGCCACTCTACTAGAGAGTAACCAACAAAGAAAAGAAGAGGAAGAGATAGATATAAGGATGATAGATGTCTTATAGGACAAAAGGAGCTTATCACCTCACAGCATTCTCCAACCACCTGCTGTCTTTCTGCAATGTGCTTAAGCTGACTTTGCCTGATGTGAAAGCATATGAGAGGCAGCGCGGTGGAATCAGGCTCTCGTCAAAATAATCAAAGTGAAGAAACCTGCATTTTTCCGCTGGTTTGTGAATTTTTATCAAATTTTTGTTTTTTTTACACAACACCTTTCATGCCCATTATAGAACTCATTTCTGTGTAGATTTTTCTGAAAAACGTCGATTAAAGGAACAAAAAATATAAATTTTCAGTTACCACATCCTCTTATGCTAAGGAAATAACTAATCTTTTCGGCCATTTTCTCACTAATTTTACCTCTGAAAACAGGTGACCCCCACCTCCTTCAACTGCAAATATCTCGACTTGTATTCAAGATAAATGGATACTTTTTTTTCATCCAAAAAAAAGACAGGTGAACTAGCTTTAAGATGATACCAATAACTGTACATGTCCAAAAATTGACGAGGTCCTGATTCCATCACGCTGCCTCACATATCATTAATAATACATGTATTACGTCATTAACATAATTGTGTATTCCATACATGTATGGGTTGTTACGTCTACACGCTGTGTGACAGGCATGCCACCTGAATTTTTTTATATTTGGTGGACTTTTAGGAAATGGAAAGGCGCAGTATAAATGCTATTTATTATTAATTATTATT